>NC_031495.1:7604825-7627971 GCF_000237925.1 Schistosoma mansoni
CCAGGTTTTCCATGGTGGTCTAGCTTCAATTGACTCACGCTTTCAACTATGAAAATACTAAATCTCCACAAAACCCCTTCTGATAATTAATATAATCATATGCTCACTAGTGACTGACTTCGAGAGGTAAATCCAGGAGTTCTAATGAGAAGCAGTGACCAGTGGATTTAAAACCTCGTCTGTTGTGAGATATCAACTCATTGAAGACAATTGGTGAACGGTTGCTCAACTTCGTGGATCAATTGAAGTTAGACATTAACACCATTGGATGCCGGCTCAGTGGTCTATCGGTCAAGGGTTCTTGCTCAAGTCTGATAGGTCCTGGGTTCGAATCTCGCGGGTGCGGGATCGTGTATGCGCACTGCTGAGGAGTCCCACAATAAGACGAAACGGCCGTCCAGTGCTTCCAGGTTTTCCATGGTGGTCTAGCTTCAATAGACTCACGCTTTCAACTATAAGCATTAAATATTAATTGTGCAGATAGTAAATGAGTTAATGCAAACTGAATGAATAGAGAGATAACTAAAGAGGAAAGGTTAAATATTATCCACAACATAAACTATTTTATCTGCAAGAAACACTACATTAGTCAAATAGGTTGCTCTCTTAATCTTCATCTTTATCACCAGGGAAAATATTGAGATTCTGTTCAGAGGAATGGAAGGAAGACCAGAATGTTTTCAGGAATTTGATACTTAAATCAGCCAGCAATCAATAAACACACAGAAATCGATCCTGATTATCAGTCTATTAAAAAAATCATAGACAAATATACAATCAAGAATTAAGTCAAGGGTAACGCTCAGTAGATTATTACATCAGATAACGTATTGATTTAAAATTTTGAATGTTTGGTATCTACCCTTTAACTTTCATAGCAACAAATTTCAGTGTATACTTCTTAGAAAATGTCAGGTATAAATATTAATTTTTTCCATTTCTCAATCGAATAATTCATTAATTCATTAATTAATAGAAAGTTTTTTAAAATGCCCTTAAATAAATTGGTTATATGTTCGGTACAACATATGATTCTCAACACAATTTATTTCATAGTTGAAATCATAAGTCAATTGAAGCTAGACCACCATGGAAAACTTGTAAGCACCGTTGGATCGGTGATCTAGTGGTTCAGCGCCGTCCTGGATTCAAATATCACGTGGCGGGATCGTGGATGCGCACTTCTGAGGAGTCCCATAATAGGACAAAACGGCCGTCCAGCGCTTCTAGGTTTTCTATGGTGGTCTAACTTCAATTGACTAATGATTTCAACCATACAATTACTGAAATCTCCACAAAAGCCTCTTCTGACAATTTGTTTCGTTAAGTTCTCTTCCCTTATTTCTTGATCGATCCTGACGATAAATATTGAGTGATCTCCTGTTAGATGTTAGGGGTTAAAGAATCGACATCTGAACAATGATCATTCTTTTCAGTGAATATTGACATCCATCACAATGTCTCTGATTGTACTTTTTTGTAAGTTGTACGACATTTAAGCAGCCCGCCAAACTTTAAAGCGAGATAACTATTCAGTATAGTGGAATAATAACGGAACAGTATACTACAAGTTAATTTTTACATTCATTTAATTTTTATTCATTTCTAATAATAGTCTTTCATTAATTTCTAATAAAATTCTAACGTTTCCCTCGTAGTATTTGTTTTATCATGGAACTTATACCGGATAGAACAATGTTCATTTTATTCAGTATATCAAATCACTATTGTAGGGAAGTAACCGAAGGTAGTAAATTTTCATATTTTAAATAAAGCATTAGTATTCGGAAGATCCATGTGATTTCTAACATTCACAAAATTTGTAATAACTAGATCAACACACATGTACACTTACTACTAACCTGATCATATATATATATGAGTTGATGTAAGCTAAACCACTATTCAAAATCTGTAGGCACTGAACGACTGTTTCGTCCAAGTATTGGACTCCATCTACAGTGTCTTTATACTTGTGGCCATGTGACAGCATTTGGAGAGGTAGAGCTAACTCTCCCCATCCTCAACCGTACCTATATTTTTAAAAGATCGCAAAATAAACATGCATCTTGACATATAAAATATTTAGTTGCTGATATATCAAATATAGATTGAGTAAAAGCAATGTTTGATGAATCGTTGAATCTGTCAAGTGAAGATCAGTTTGATCTTATATTATGTGTTACTGTACAATACATTTTAACATTTCTATAATCACTTCAGTACAGGAGTTGAGTTTATCAACAGAATATTCCCACTAACTACAAAAAAATCTTTCCAGAGAATCCACTTTATAATCAGTTCAACTATTCATTTACTAGTTAAACGTTTAAAACTATAAGCTATACTATCTGCATTTGACAATATACACTTATTTTCTTAAAAGCTAGCTTTACTGTTATTTGTCATATATGTTTTAATTTCATGTTTAGAGGCTACAGGCAATTAATTTTTAACAATCTTACATTCATTATCAGAAGGGGGTTTTGTAAAGATTTTAGTAATTTTATATAGTTGAGATCATGAGTCAATTCAAGCTAGACCACCATGGAAAACTTGGAAGCACTGGACAGCCAACTCGTCCTATTATAGGACTCCTTAGCAGTGCGCACCCGCGATCCCGCCTTGCGAGATTCGAACCCAGGAGCTATCAGTCTCGCGCGCGAGCATTTAACCACTAGACCACTGAGCCAGCCAGCGTTCAACGGTGTTAATGTCTGTCTTCCAACAATCCACGAAATTGAGCAACCATTTAACCATTGTCTTCAATGAGTTGATATCTCACAACAGACCTGGTTGAACTCTACTGGTCACTGCTTCTCACTAGAACTCCAGGAACTACCTCATGGAGCATCTTACTATCATTTTGTAATGCATCATATCAATACAACATTCTCTTTCTTTCTAATAATTCACATCGATATATAGGTGTCAAAATAGCCTATAATAGAATATTAAATGTCAATTACTCGGTTACTTTAATTAATACAAGATTATTATATTCAAGCATTCAATAAGGTTGAATTAGATAACTCGATACTGATAATCACTAATACAAGTAACAACTTCAAACTCTATATTGACTGTTAACAGTAGTTAGTATTAGGTAAGTGCATTACTATTATTATTCTATCTCTGAAAATATCGTGAACAGTTCTTCTTTCTGAACAAATAAACAAACATATAAATGAATGAACTCGGGATTTTTCATAAAACAATATTATTTCAAAGGAAATATATCAAACCTAAAAATACTACTACTACTATTACTACTATTAATCATCATCATAATATTAATAGTAATAATAATAATAAAAATTTAATAGGAAATCGATAATGTTCATGTCTTTGCAAATTCATCCTTCAAAAACAATTATCTCCTTGTTTTTGTATTTTTTCTCGGACAGAGGGGGGGAGGCGGATTACATTCATTCATTCATTCATTCATTCATTCATTCATTCAAAGAAAGTCATTAAAAGTTTAACTAGAAAAAAATAACCATATTCAATAAATTATGTAACAAAAATAGAAGTGATTTCAATTTGAAACTACCTACCAATATAAACAATAATAATAATATTGTTCAATGTTACGTAATATACTTTTAATGTAATGATTTCTTTTCTTTTTTGGGTCCTCTTTTTTGTTTTTTTTTCTTTTTTGTTTTTTTCTTTTTTTTTTGTTTGCTTGTTCAATGTTCTACTGATGTATTACTAGTAGTATTAGTAGTAATATTATATTGTAAAGATGAATTTTTTTGTTCTGTTTGTTGTATTTCATTTAATTGTATACATTTTTCAGTTTGTACAATAATGGTAGATTTAATATTACTATTATTATCATTACTACCATTTTTATATAATAAATAACTGAATTCAAGTAATTCAACAAAAAATGCCGCAGTTAATCCAATAGTCACTGAACATAAACCCCCAATACGACTTGTTAATACATATAAACTTAATACTAATTTTTCAGTTTTTTCAATGGTACTTTGTGATTTACGTTTTAATATAACATATGCAAAATCTTCACTATCTAAATCTAAATTTTCCGGTGGCCAACTTGGTAACAACTTAGATATATCAGATAATGTATTATTACTATGATTACGTAATAATTCAGTTTTATTTGGTAAACGTGTTAAATCTGGATAATTTAAATAATATTCCCATAATTTAAATGCTGAAGTTTGAGTTAAATTATGATTAGGATATTTTTCATAATAATTTAATAATGATTGAGTTGCTTGATTTTGTACACGTAACCAATATAGTTGCCATGGATATGCACGCCATTTAGTAACTGATGTAGTACTTTCATAATCATAAAATTCACAACGTGGAAAACACATATGACCATCATATTTTTGTTTAATTGTATTATTTAAATATTTACTAAGACATAAAATTTTTTCAATAAATTCAGTTTGATTTAATTTTGGCCATAATTGACCACAATATGGTAATGTATTACTTGGTATTATTAAACGTGGATGCATTACATATATACAATGACAATTATTCATTATTTCAATTTGTTGATGTACTAATAAACATTGTGTATGTGTATAATTATATTTAATATTTAAATCTAAATATTGATGTGATTCATTTGGTGTAATACATGGTCGTTTTGGTGTATTTAATCTTTTCCATCGAATTGGTTCATAATTAATTTCATTTAATTTACCTGGTTCAACATGTATACCATTTTTTTCTAAATCAGGCATTGTACCAATTTCATGTATAACAACACGTAAACCACGTGCTTGTTCAAATATATCTGGTAGAAATGCTTGTTGTAAATGAATATCTTTATCTTTTGGACCTAAACCAACTATAAGACTTAGAAAAGTTGTTTCATTCGCCGCTATCATATTAATTGGTTCAAATGTATAACAATTTAAATATTGATGATGGGATAATTGTTTAATACGATAACCATTTAATAATGTACAATTATCTTCAAATATAGATATATGTGAATAGATTCTCATACAATTAAAAAAGATAGTTATATTATGTCCTAATAGTATAGTATCTTTATAATTAATGTTTTGATAGTAAACACTTAAACTATCATAACTCCATATTGAACTAGCTAAATAGATATCATTTTTATATAATGAGTTATAGATCAGCTTCCTCATATATAAATTATATTGACTTGGTGATAAAATTTTAGATTGATTCCATAATTTATAAGCTTTATATGAAAAGGGGGGTTGATGACATACAGTTAATGATGGAAATGGTGATATATTATCTAAAATTAATTGTGTATTTACTGTTACATCATAATTTAAAAAATCTTTAATTAATAATGCAGTTGAACTTAATAATAAAAATGTCATACTTAATACAAATATTAACCACATAATACGTAATACTTTTGGTCCACGACATAATTTTGACATACCACGTACACTTGTACAATTACAAAATAAATTAAATGCATATTTTAATGAACAATATCCACATGGATGATGATGATGATGAATAGGAGGAGGAGGAGGAGGAGCAGGAGGAGGAGCAGGAGGAGGAACAGGAGGAGCAGGAAGACGAATATTTAAATTATGGCATTTATTGGATTGTTTATATTTTATAGATTTTTCTATATTTTTATTTCTATGCATTTTATTATTATTTAGTTGTGTAAATGATTAGTTAGTTTACATTCATTTTAAAAATAAAATTTTAATAAATTTATTACACGAATGAACCAATCAAAACACAAGAATTATTGAACCAATCAAAAGACAAGAATTATTCAACCAATCATATTTTATTTACATTAGGAAGATATAATATTTTAATAACGGAAATCAAGTTGATAGCCTGTTTGAATATTTGGGCTCTTTGTTACTATCATCTAGATATTTTATTAAATTATTTGTTTATGGTTGTTTTAACACTAAATTATGTTTATTAATGGTATAAACTATTTAGGTGTGTTTATGAAAGGTTTAAAAGCTTCCGCTGGGCGAGACTATAATTTATGGATGATAATTGAACTTAAGAAATATTAGCCAATCAGAAAATAGGTAGTATAGAGTAAAAATATACTAAACAAGACCAAAGAATTGTAGTTAATACACTTGTTTTACATGGTTCAAAAACTTATCAAGGTTAGAAAGAGGTTCAGAGGTTCTGAAATTGTAATGCATACGGTAGAGGGAATCATCCGTATGGCTTCATAATAGTACACCTCTGGAGTTATGATAAGGTCGTAAAAACTCTTCCAGCCTCGACTACATGGCTTCAGTATTGTTTGTGTGCACTCCGGTTGTTGGAACCATAAACGCCACTCGTGGATATGATGCACATAACCAAGTCTATGTAGGCATCTGTACGCTCTCCAATCATCCGTATATAATGTAGTACATGGCTGGAGCCAGTTTTACTGGTGATTTTTTATTATCCAGTTCGCAAGAATTATCATAATTTGCCTTAGTCTCAATCTCGATCGAACGAAAAAATCCTATTCTAGCAGACGTCTTCCTCCAACATATATGACATCGTAAGATAACATCATCACGGTAGTCTGCATAAGGTCCACAAGTCATTTGATTACTACAATCACAAATAAAGGAATTTCTTAGTAGTCACATCTGTTATAGCCGCTCAACTATCACTTATCTAAAATCCGCTGTAAACCGATAGTACGTGAGCATCAAGTACTGAAATCTACCTTGAAATCCCCCAAACGTTTCTGACTGACTCATCCATAAATTATACTCTCACCGTTAATCTGTTATGAGAATAACCATTTACCTGAGAGGATACTAAATTATACATTGTAATATAAGCGTGTATTATTCACAGATGCTTTACATTGTTATCTGTCAATTAATTAGATTATTATTTTCATATTTAGATGTTAAATGGAATCAATTAACCGTTGTGAGACAAAAAAACTCAGTCAATTGTGATTTTATGAGTTAATGAATGTTTAAATAAAATAAAGCACAATTAGATATAATAATATTGGTTTGTATGGACTAGATAAAAAACGTTACATGGTGGATTGACAAAATGTCACCGTTTGAATATTCCACTAACAATCTTCACATGTCAGTTGTGAGGCAGTTACCCAATAAAGACAATGGATAATTATCATTTATTCACAAGTGACTAACTTCACAAGTTAATTTTGGATTTCTAATGAAAAGCCATGATCAAGGAAGTTCAATTGTGTAGAGCGTGAGACAATTATCCAACCAAGACAATGGAAGATGGTGATAAAATAGTGTATTGGTTGAAGTTATACATCTGCAATGTTGGATTCTGTCTCAATTCACTAGAAGTTAAGTATTTATGCACAAGACTGAAAATCTTTAGTTTTATCCGCAGTAGTGGGATCGTGGATACGCACCAAAGAGGAGTAACTTCCATGCTAAGACGAAACATCTATTCAATGCTTCCGGGTTTTCAATGTATGCCTGACTAAGGTTGGTTCGTGATATCCGTGAAATCGAATAGTCTCCACAAACCTCTATACTGTTGATCTCAATCCTGTTTTCATTTGCTAAGTTGGGTCACATAAATTTATTTCTATACAAAGGTTCTTAACGATAACTAATACATATGCTGTTTTGTAGTTACAAAATCTAAATTACTCATGAAGATTTATGCTACAAGCATAAATAAATCCTTTATTGCACTAGATCTTAACAGTAATTGACTGACATATTTAACCGATGGCATTAAAAGGCAAGTGAATTTGGTCAGCTTATCTATATTTTAATCAAAGTTCTTTAGTATCGTTTTGGTTTTTTTATTCAAATGATTAGTAGATTCATTCTAATTTCGTTTATTACTTTTCAAAGTGATCTAGAATAGAAAACTTCCACATAATATTGCATAAAGTGTATGTAACCGGAAAAAAATACATTACTTAAGTGACCCGAATGACATCATATTTTGGTTTGTTAGACATTTCAATTGACGGTTTATTTCTTAACGAAATCTCTTTTGAAAGTTTTCTCGAAATATGAGTAGCTTCACATTATATTATAACCTAACATTAATAAAGCCTTACTTACCTACCCCTGTCACTCCTCGTAGAGGAGCGAGGCCGAGGACCACCATTCTACATCAAAATCTTTCCTGGAAAACCTTTTCTACCTGTTTTACATTACCATTCATTATCATAATCTCCGTTTCTGATTGCCAACACGATGTGTTATTTGACCTTCCTATTTTCTGTTTCCCTTCAGAATTCCAAACTAGAGATTGCCTCGTGATGTAGTTCGGTAATTTCCACAATATATTTCCTATACACCTCCAACACCTTTACTTAATTTCCTCTTCAGATTGAAGTTGGTTTGCTCTCTCTGACAGTAGATTGTTTTTGATGGTGTCGCAGGACGGACTTTGAGCGTCTTGAGTAGACAATTGTTTATAAATACTTGTACTTGTTTGATGATGGTTGTAGTAGTTCTCCAAATTTTAGCTCCGTATGGTAGAACTGTATTGACGTTCGCACTGAACATTCTGACTTTGCTGTTGGCTGAGTTGTTTATATTTCCCAATGTTCTTCAAATTTAAGAATACTACTCTTTCTCTTGTCAATCCATGCCTTCACATGTGCACCAGATTTTTCTTGTTCATCGATGATGCTGACCAGGTACGTGGAAGTATACATCTCTCCCAAAGCTTCTCCATCAACTGTGATTAGGTTGGTGTTCTTCTTGATGTATTTCAGGATCTTACTTCTTCCCTTATTTATGGTTAGGCTTTGTGCTCCAGAGGTTGCAGCAATACTGGGTGTCTTCAATCGTATTTGTTGCTGTGTATGGGATAGAAGAGCTAAGTTATCTGTCAAGTCCATTGTATTGCGTGCTTCTCCTCATATATGAACTTCCTCATAATCCAGTAAACCATCAGAAGAAAAAGAAAGAGGGGAGAGTAAGCAGTTTTGCCTGTTTCCGGTCTTCACTTGGAATGCATCGGTCATCTGTCCTACATGCACCACTTTACAGTGCAGTCCGTCGTATGAATTCGGGATGATATTGACGATTTTCTTACCTACTCACACCATAGTGCCGAATAGGATTCCATAAGGTTATCCTAAAAACACTGTCAAATGCTTTCTCATAGTCAACGAAATTGTTGTATAATGACAAGTCCTAATCACTTGATCGCCCATTAATGATCCCTATTATAGCGATATGATCCGTCCACATTCGATCCTTACAGAATCCAGCATGTTGATCTCAGAATATGACGCCTACTCAATTTTTCATTCGCTTTGATAGTAGTCCGATGTAAATGACTTTTGGTACTGGTCGTAGTGTGATGCTTCTGTAGTTCTCACACTTGCTCAGATTTTATTTCTTTGATATCTTGATGAGGTATACTTCTTTATAGTTTGTTATCATATTACGTCTATATATATATATATATATATATATATATATAAATTATTTCTCTTAAAAAAAGGATTTATATATTTATCGTCATGATAAAGGGAGGCAAGACATGGAAGACAGACAATAAAAAGTGAATCATCTAAAGAAGAAACTGATGTCATTAAGAGACATTCAAAACTCACTTCACTAAACACTGAATAAAACCGATAAAGAACTATAAGGTTCTAAGTATGGATAAGATTTCTTCTTGATTAATAGTAAATACAATTTATGATTGTCACTATGGTTTATGCTAGATCAAATAATGTTGTGTTGTACATTCATAAGCGATTTTCATGCATTCATTTACCAAAGATGGATAGTGGCTAGCAGTGGAATCCAGGACGCGACGGCGTTTGAAGCGAACGGTACTGGGTTTGAGTCCCAGAGTGAACATCAACTCTGAGATGCAGGTACATCCAACTGACGAGTTCCAAATAGGACGAAACGCGAGTCCAACTGGATTCCACTGCTAGCCACCATCCATCTTTGCCTATAATGCTTGTCAATTAAAGTTATATCATGGCAATCCTCACAGGATGCACATATGCCAATATGAGACTGTTTAATTGCATTCCTTAACATCAATGGGAAGATTCAAGCAAACAATACCAAATGAATTCATTCATTTACCAGTTTCTTTAGTTATTTATGTCACTTATGTCCTAGTTCATAAGTTCATTTTAATGTGCGGTGATGATTTCAATAAAAATGTAATCGATTATATAATATAAAATTTTATTGCTCAAAATTAAAAAAAGCTAGAAAATGTTTTATTACAGTTGATCGTTTCTAACAGAAAATCATTAATTAAATATACCGAATTTACTGTTTTATATGACAATGATAGATGTGTTGAGACTGAAACTTTAGGAAACTAATATGATGACTAAATCCACTTGGTATTGTTTATTTGTATCTTCCCATTGTTATTTATGACTGCAATTGATCAATCTCTTGTTGGCATATATGCACCCTTTGAGGACTGCCTCGATATTGCCTGAAGTCACAAGCATTATAAGAAAAGATGGATAGTGGTTAACAGTGGAATCCAGTTTGACGCGTGTTTCGTCCTATTTGAGACTCGTCAACTGGATGTACCTGCATCTCAGACTTGTTGATGTTCACTCTGGGACTCGGATCCAGTATAGTTCGCTTCAAACGCCATCGCGTTATTCGCTCAACTACTGAGTCCTGATAGCCACTTGCTTGTGCAATGGGGTGAAATTTAAATTCACTTAGTATTGTTTGTTTGAATCTTCCCATTGTTATTTAGGACTGCAATTGATCAATCTCTTGTCAGCATATGTGCATCTTGTGAGAACTGCCTCGATATTGCCTGAAGTCACAAGCTTTATAATGATTAACTATGAACAAGATTTGTGTAAAGACTTTCAAACTACATAATATCTGTAAAATGTTACTTTAAATATTTTCAGAATAAAGTTCTCTATAATCATTTAAAACATTTTTGAAAGCATTAAGAGAAAATGATTTGAGTAGTCAGTTATTTCTTCATATAAAATTTCAAATAAGATACTAGTCAAAGATATCAATTAGTACTCTTTTCTTTATTCATTTGATGCGAATTACCAACTGGTTAAATAAATTATCAAATTGAGTTACCATATTTATTTGCGGATATATTCAAGTGACAGAACTTTGGTTTCTATATGATATACTTTCAATTGTAAATGAACATCATATGGTTTTCAGAAAAGCTGGTTTCTTTATCAGAATCTCCCAGAGGATTTAATAGTTATTCTTACATTCATTACTTTGCAGAGGTGACTTAAAATTGATGAATTTTTAATTGATATGGTATGTAAATGAATGATCACATTAATAGAAACACTGGACTCTGGAATCAATTATACAATAAGTATATATTTTTCAAGAAAGAACATTTACATAAGCTGAAAAGTTACTTAAAAAGTGACTGGACAATTATCATCTTGGAAAGTTATTATGAGAATAAACATCAATCATCCTCTATTGCCAAATATATAATCGAAACAGGCCATAAGATTGATCTTAACCTGGCTTTTGTTGTGTTGTATAAAAGTGTAAAAGGGCGTGTACTAAGGTTTATTGAAGCCTTAACCATACGAAAATTCAAACCCCCTTTGTGCATTCAAAAACAGTTTGTTCTCTCCTTAAACTTACCCTGGTAATATTAGCTTATTAACCAGTGATTAGGTGTCAAATTGTTGTCACATAATTTCTTTATTATCACCCCTCATTTCTAGTCTAGTTGACCTTTTATTTTTATATATAAATGGTCTTAACAATTATGTAAGATCACATTGTTCGAAATGTATTGCGCTAATATATCACATAGTTCTGATAATCTTCGTCTTCTTATTACATTATCGAAATCCAAGTCTACTGACTGATGATAATTCTCCACCAATATCTAAGCTATTCGATTGATTTATAGCATCTCACATACAATTTAGTTTATTCATATCTAATCCGGTTAAGCCTTTTGTTAACTTATTTTAACGGGCAGAGTCATTCGAACAGTAACAATCTATCTATACTATTGTACCTTTATAATGTACGCTTGAGCATTGCTTACTGCCTACGCATGTTTTCATTCTGCTAGCCTTACTAATAATCGCTTAATTGACCGATGATTCATTCATTTCCATTTGTATATATATGTACATCTTAATCCTGTTCATTGACGCGCTAACTCGCTCGCTCATCCGACTCGCACGCTCACTCACTTGCTTTACGGCACTACTCTCTCATGCTTGCATGACGTGCCTGTACTTTGGGATATCTCTGTGTGGTTCAATAATAAACGCAATCAACACTTCGTATTTGCCTTCTGATTTATACACCGTTGGGGCGTTATCGAGTGATGGTTGTCAGGACGAACAATATACGAAGCTTAAGGATAATATGGAATATCGACCACCAAAGATTGAATGATTGTACACTGAATGAAAATTTTAAGCTCAATTCACTATCTCAATGCTTTAAAGTTAACAAGAATAATTATATTTATTAGTAAAAACCAAGTTTTCTTTGTCTGACTTCTATGAAACTGTCAATATGAACTTTCGAAGAATCCGACAATTCCATTGAGTTAAATAATGTATTGCGTGACTATTCGTTTAGAAATATTTAGAGATGATAAAGACCTTCATTCTGTCAATACTGAATCTTATTAACTCTATGTTGACTTTATATTATATATGTAATGAACGAGAATGCACATAGGACTAACGATTGTATTTTAGTACAAAATTACAGTGTATCTTAGTAAAATATGAAAACCATACACTGAATACTTCTTCCAGTTCACAACTCCTATCTATTTTTCCTTTTATTCTCTTCAACTCGATCTTCTTTGTCTTCTGCTGTCAGGTTTCCCACTTCCGATTGGTGTTGCATACTACTTATATCTGTCGACATAACTAGCATACACCATATATACATTAACTGGTGACAAAAGAGAAGAAAACAAATAATTACTACAAAAAGCCGTTACATAAGCTTTACACATCTATCCATACGTAATGATTCACCACCGCTGTGTTCTTATTGACAATGTTATTAGGCTTTTTCCAAAATTCTAACTAATCTTATAACAGTATTTCTTCCTTGATATGACTCATTTTAGTTTATATTCAACATTACTTCCGTTTTTGATACAATATAATGATCAGTCAGTGTAATATTTGTTTTATTTTCAGTGTGATATTTAGTTTCGTACAACATCGTTTAATTTAACCGTGATCTTTGTTCGATATTCAATATTCTTTGCATTAAGCTGACGTGAACTGTTTATTTATCCTCTGAAGAGGTGATTTACACTGAGTCACGAAACGCCAGAAAATCTAATTTTTATACTTATTGAGAAATAAAAAAAAACTATTTTTGTTTAGAATAATCTATCCAGTGCTCAATCTACTTGAAATTATCAAGTCAAACCTTGGTAATGATATCCATATAAAGTGAACTATGTTCAGTATGACATGCAACATGCACTTTTGTTATAATTTCATACATGTGACTTTTTTGTAACCAGTAATAGTCAACACTGCTGGATGCCAGATCAATGGTCTAGAGACTAAGCTTTTGCGAGCAAAACAAAAAGTGTTGAGTTCGATTCCTGCAGTCGAGAACGTGGATGAGTTCCGTCAAAGAGTTCCATACTGGCATGAAACTGCCGTTTTGTGCTTCCAGGTTTTCAATGATAGTCTAACAGTGATCACTTCATGATTTCATTGGAGTTTAACAATCTCCACAACATCATACTGATAATAGTCAAACGAGTGTACAAATCCATATTCAAATCAGTTCATTGTCGATTAGAGCCGTCGTTTCATTTGGAGGTAATAAATTTTCGTTTGTACCAGTCTCTTATGTTCTTAATTCGAGTAGTGAGAATTGTAGTGGTTCATTGTTTCTAGGTAGAATATACAGGTGACACGGATATCATTCTTATAGTTTTTCGTAATACATACGAAAAAGCTGTCGATATGCTTAAATAATTCAAGTCGTATTTATTCACTAATGCTTGGTAATATATACATATATTTTCATTTACATGTTTCTTAGTAAACAATTACTTCATCAAGGTGTTTGTTTGATGTAAGTTTGTCAGTATATAATGGTAGGTTACTGGAATTGAATATTCAAGCATAATATAACAAATGAATATCACCTCGTTTAAAACTGTTTAATTAATTAAAATTAACATCATGAATAAAAAGGGAAATCTAAATGTCATCCTATTTATTACATAAATGTCACATACTTATACACTTGCCAATCTATTACGTAATAAGAAGTCTACCATGATTCTTAATGTTACTAATAAATAATCTAAACAGCTGTATGATTTTAAGATGGTGGAGAAGATTTGTAGCTCAGGTGGATTATTTTGATGCAAGTTTGTTCTCTGAGCTGGATGGTTTGATCTTGGAGCTTTCATCGTCCTTCTGAACGGCATCATCATCACAAACTTTGGTTAGAAGTGAAGTGTTGATGTCGTTCAGAAGGATGATGAAAGCTCCACGACCAAACCATCCAGCTCAGAGAACAAACCTACATCAAATTCTAAACAGTCTATGTTCATATTAAAAAAAATATAAAACAACATGCACTAATCTATGGTCAGGGAGTACTTTTTAGTCAAAGAAGCCTAGATCACTAACGTAGATGATCTATATCGAATGATTTAGAGCCTACTGGAGTTAGACGGGAATGATGTGGCCTAAAGCTTACTTCAAAGTCACAACTCGCGGTCAGCACCTAACGTGGATTACCCCATCGTCGTATCAAGGTACTATGGCTGATTTGATGACCGTATAACAAAAAGGGCGCTATTACAGAAATTTATAAGTAAAAGTAGGTACAAGAGAGAAATTGCAACCACCACCACATGGGTCAGTTCATAGCGTGAAATTAATTGGTTCGCATTGGTTGTCCTTGACCTTGAATATATGTATATATATATATATATAACATAAATACAGCAAATTGATTCCTCGTGGAATTTATAGAGAGGTCTTGGTTAGTACTCTAACTTCCATTAAAAAATTTGTAATATATTTATAAGTATATGGATCTTTCCTTTGTTAATGTTAAATACTGTAGTTGATTGTTATTGTTTAAGGTATATGCATCCTAAGCGAATTTTCTGGATGTACCTAATATATTAAGAGCTGTTATGGTTAGCTTTGGGCCTATTTGAGATTCACTGCCCAGATTTACCGGTATTCCAGTGTTGATGTCTACAGTGAAACGTAAACTCAATAGCTTTCACTTTATACCTTCAACTTGTTATCTACCGAGCTTTATGTTTTGATTAGATAACATTACAACGCATAACCTAGCACAAATGGAACTAGTAAACTAATAAATTCATTTCAGAAATGCCTACTGTATAGTATCAAACTCCTCCTTAGTAATATTCTGTTGTTTATTTGTTTGTTTCTTCCTTTCTCAATCACTGATTTCACTGATTTTGGCTACTCATAAAGTAATTTAGAATCAATGTTAAAGCGCACCTTTCAGTTTTGGAAAAGATCTTACTTTTTTTTGGCCTCCTCTTAGTTTATCATACTGATCAAAATTTTATAATTATGTTACTTTTCGTGATACGTCCTTCTTGTAACATGTTACATAAGTGTGAGTAGTTTTATTATAATAATAATAATAAATTATTCGGTAGGATTGTAGCTTGAAATCAAATAGTTTTAATTATTACTGCTTACAAGGTAGTATTGACATGAAAATCTGAATTATTCACTGTGATTGTGCTTGGTTACAAGAATTTTCTTAACAACTGAAAGTAAGCTATCAACATCTACGACATAAAATATACATTAGGATACTACATACGATATAATACCATAATGTAGTCAATGAGAACACAAGTTGAGGACAATCGAATGTATTTGGACAGAAAATTACAGAACGTCCTATTATAATCTGAGATCTATACAGCAAGTGTTTAATATGCAAAATGTCTATCAATTGTCTCAAACTTCAGTTTTGCTTCGTTTCAACATCAATCATTCTCTGTTCTCGTTCTCTTTTCTTAGATCTTCTTAACCATCTGCCTACATGCATTTCACTTTCGATTGATGATATATACTACTTATATCTGTCGATATCAGTAGCACACACCACAATACAATGATTATAAGTGTTATGTCCATGTTTGTCTTATCAGAAGTTAGATTATTTTGTTAAAATAATCCAATATCTCATAGCCAATGGGAAAATTATTTTTGAACTTGAAACCGATTGTTATATTGTTGCTATTCAGATATTTGTTGAACATTCAGTTATATATTGTTAAACAGTTCATTTGAGATGGTCTGTTCCTATGTCTAACCAGTTAATTCTGACAAAAAATCGAGTCATGTTTCCTACAACACAAGGTTACCTATTACATATACATTATATGACGCAAGAAAACAGTATTGTTATATTGAAAATTGGTAATTGTGTTAAAAATGGTGAATGTCATCTGCAAATTATGACATTCGGTAAAACGTATGATATAACTAAACTTTCTTAGAATACCTACAGAAATGTAGCTTTTATGCTTAATACACTCATATATCATTGTTAAACATGTATTACAGGAGTAAATAATTTGCTTAGTGAACTTGGTTTTATGAAACTAACACTGTGGTGTTTCGATGTAGATTGGAACTCATTTTTAATTTAAAAAATTAAGGAACTTAAACAAATAGAAAGAGCTTTGTTTAGACTGGTTTGATTAGTAATCGATAAGCCTTACATGTCAACTTCACTTAGATCACTGTTAAACGTAAGGGGGAAATAGACAACTGTTTCGTCAAACTACGGGGCTCGTTGAGAGTGCTCATCTACAGCTGACATGAAACAAAACCAGGATCTCCAAGTGTAATTGCGACGTCTAGTAATTAGACCACTGTATGCTGAATTAATGTTGCAAATGTCCAACTTCAATCAATATGTCATATTGCATAACGACTATCAAGTGCTTTTGGGTATGAACCCAAATGATCACGAATTCGCGCTTCTCACCTACAAAGTAACCCAATCTTCTCAAGACTCTTTTATAAATACTATAATTCTCCTCTTTGATGAACTACTGTGAGATGATTTTCTGAATGTCTAAGCTTAATAATTTAAAGAGAATGCAAGATAGTTGATTGGGAGAATTTCGTTTGCGGTTGTAAGATTCTTTGTTACTTAATAATACACACTCAATCCCTGGATCAAACCCAGATGCGAGGTTATGAATGTACACTGTTGATGAGTCTCATTTTGAAAGAAGACGGTCATTCAGTCTTTTCAGGTTTCCAATGGTGGTGTTGTAGTGAAAAAGAACACGAGTTGGGACAATCGATGGTATTCTAGCACAACATTACAGAATATCATTAAAGTATGAGAACCATATAGTGAACAGTAAATTTGCAAAATAACAATCAATTGTCTCAGTTTCACTGTTTCTTCTGCAAATATATGTCCGTAGTCTCCGATTTTTGTACCAATTGCGCGCCGTTCCCGCTCTCTCCTTATCGATCTTCTACTGAAATACATTCAATGCTCGACCATCACCATGTACTACTTATGTAGATATCAGTAATCCACATCACAGTGTAGCTAGAATCAGTTTTCGGTTTAAAAACAATAAGAATTCTATAATCATTACAAAACCCTATACTGATTTGCTAACCTAAACTACTATGTTACTATGATCGAATTAAATTCCCTCTTTTTCTTATTTATCCACCTGAATAAACATACCATATTAACTTAGAATTTAATTGTGTTTTGACCTTTAGTTTTCTTAATTTCACATCGATTCAAATCAGAATAATGATTCATTATTATGAATTCCTTTCAATAATCTTTAGCCATTCAGTACAAGTTTATGAACAACTGAATTAACTTGTTGGCTATATTAGTGTTATCTTAAAGATGAAATGAAGACAATTTCCTCATTGAAATAACAATTTCATTTCCTAATAAAAATTATAAGGCTAATTTGAAGAACCCTATTAACCTTCTTACAAACCTTTGGGAATAGAAAAATTGAAATAAAAGAAATTTTTTTTGTGTGTTTATAATGGTCTTCAATGAAATGACAGTATAATTTAACCGTGTTGAATGAGAGGTGTTTAGTTATTCAATGCAATGAGAGATGGTTACTCAGTTTAGCTTGTTGACTAAAGTTTGACATGTATACCATTGAATTTCGGTTAACCGGTCTACAGGCTGTGTTCATGTTTGAGACGGAAGTCCTCATGTTCGATAACTTGTGGTGTAGTGGATTGATATTACTGAAATGTTCTATATTAAGGAGAAGCAAATATTTAATATTCCCAGGTTTTCAGTGGATGCCTATCTTATATCGATTTGTGACCCTAACATAATTCAATATAATAGAATACTTAAATTTTCGAACCCTTAGCTAAACAAGAGTTTTCAAAAATACTTAAAATAGCCCTTTACAAATCACTTGCTTTAAAATGTTTTGGAGTTTTCGTCTAAAACGGACTAAATATAAAATTTTTACCGATAGTATTCCATCGGTACTATAGACTAGAGAAACATGAAACTAGGTATTACTTATTAACTAACCAGGGCATTCAAAGCCTGAATAGTTTGGTAATGATGTCTGTAATTGTGACACAAAGTGATATGAATTCAGTATACACCAATACTATTAGTTCTTTCACAGGTGTAAATACACTGAGTAGTATACTTATGGACTCCTGTTGATTTCTTGCAACATCTTAAGATCAACAAAGTGCATTTCCTTGTGAATATGAAACTGTAAGAACACTCAATTAGATTTTTGTTATAACTTTTGGCCTTCTGCCCTATTAATATATAACGTAATGATACCGCCAACTAGAGAACAGTGATTTATAGACCGGACCAATGACGCATACACCCGTAGAGCAGTCTACAGCACTTATTGGACCTTCTTCTTTCCTAGCCTAACCTGTTGAGTCCAGAACACCAATCTCAGTCTCCGCGATATAAATAATTCATTTCAAACATACTGGGTTTATATACAAACCAAACATACCACATCGCATCATAAAATAGAAAATAACATTTGTACAAGATCGAGTCAAAAAGTAGCTGTGAATGTGGAAGACAGCAATTAATAAACTGAGCATAACTTGAGAACGGTAAATCGTATAATAATAGTCTATAGGTCAAAATAAAGCTTATAATAAGAGGAACATGAATATGCATAGGTTAGTTACTTAGCAATCATAAAACGTAAATATATATATATCGTATTGGTACATAAATAGTTCTCAACAGTTATCATTCATTATTCTCGTCGAGATATATCAATTTCTACATAGGTTCATTTCATTTTATTTCAAACCTCTTCTTCTTATAAGTGACATTTCTACAACCACCTAATATCTCAACATAGTCCACATGATGTCTGGTCACTCAGATCAGCGATTACATTGCAACTTGATTGATAGAATCCCATAAATAATGAAGTACTAGACAAACATGACATTAGTCGACATGTGGTGTATGCTACTAATGTCGACAGATATAAGTAGTATGTACCACCAATCGAAAGTGAATTACCCGATGGTAGAAGGTTGAGAAGATCAAAGGAAAGAAAACGAGAACAAAGAATTATTGGTGTAGAATCGAAAGAACAATGAAATATGAGACGATTGACTGATATTTCCAAAAGCAACAGTCAAGTTTGAGACCATTGATCGACATTTTGCAAATTAAGTACTTGCTGCATGGATCCCAGACTTTACTAGCACGTTCTGTAATTTTCTCTCCAAATACACTCGATTGTACCAACTTGTGTTCTCGTTCACTACAGTCACTCAATTAAAAACCAAATATCAATCTAGTCAATAGTGTTAGAAATCTAGTTAGTGGGACTGAATTCATTAACAAAGTATTATCAGACTTTATATAGTTTATACAAAGTAGAATGTCACGTTTTAGACAGGTTTTTTTTTCATAAAATTGCATAAATAACAATAATCACACATATTAGAATGTTTGTATTATTACACTTTGAAGTTGAAAATGAATTACAAATTCATAGACTACTTATAATTATTTATATTTAAAGTGCCTAGAATATAGAACTAAATATTCATTTCAATGAAAAAAAAATATGTATATATAACTCACACATTTTAAATATCTAAAAACTGATGATTGGTAAGCAAGGATGGAGAGTGGCTAGCAATGGAATCCAGGACGCGCGTTTCGTCCTATTTGAGACTCGTCAACTGGATGTACATGCATGTCAGAGTTGATGTTCACTCTGGGACTCGAACCCAGCACCTTTCGCTTCAAACGCCATCGCGTTATCCACTCGGCCACTGAGTCCTGATAGCCAATTGCTTGTGCAATGGGGTGAAGTTTAAATTCACTTAGTATTGTTTGTTTGAATCTCCCCATTGATGTTTAGAACTGCAACTGCTCAGTCTCTAATTGGCATATGTACATCATGTGCGTATTGTCTCGATATAGCCTAAATTCACAAGCGTGGTAAACAAGGATGGATTGATTTGAATTTTTTGTTTATTTTCCATCTAACTTCATAAAACATAGTAGTATTGTAGTGAACAAGAACATGAGTGGGGACAATCGAATGCATTTGAGTACAATATTACAGACTATCTGACTAAAGTCCGATAACCATACAATGAATAGTTGAAAGTGTGAGTCAATTGAAGCTGGACCACCGTGGAAAACATGGTGGGACTCCTCAGAAGTGCTCATCCACGACCTCGCCTCGCAAGATTCGAACCCAGGACTTACCAGGTTTTCCTTTGGTGGTCTAGCTTCAATTGACTAACGCTTTCAACCATGAAAATACTAAATCTCCACAAAACCCCTTCTGATACAGTAAATAGTTAATTTGCAAATTATTAATCAATTATCTCAATCATGACCATTCCTTCTGTAAATATCGATCCATAGTCTTCGATTATTATTGTTCATGTATTTTCATACCAATTGCGTGCCGTTCCCGTTCTGTTCTTATCAATATTCTACTGAAATACATTCAATACTCGACCATCGTTATATACTACTTGTGTAGATATGAATAGCCCACACCATAGTACACTGAACATCAATCAAATTCTAACTTTCAAATAATTTCATTGACTGTTCTCGGGGAAAAATAAATCAAAATTCTAGATTAAGTGAATTATAAACAAGGCCACTAGAACAAAACTATTTAATATTTATAAAATATTATCAAAAAGTGGGTTTTGTGGAGATTGTAGTAATTTTATTAGTTGAATTCATTAATCGATTAAAGCTAGACCACCATGGAAAACTTGGAAACACTGGATGGCCATTTCATCCTAGTATGTGAGGCAGTAAATCACTGAAGACAATGATGGATGGTGGCGCAAGTTCATGGATTGTTTGATGTTATTCATTCACACCGTTGGATGCCGGTCAGCTCAGTGGTCAAGTGATTAAGCGCTCGCGTGCGAGACTGATAGGTGCTGGGTTTGAATCTCACGAGACGGGATCGTGGATGCGCACTATTGAGGAGTTCCACAATAGGACGAAACGACCGCTCAGTGCTTCCAGGTTTTCTATGGTGGTCTAGCTTTAAGCGACTCATGATTTCATCTACTAAATTTATAAAAATTAATCAAGAGATTAACTCCTAAATGAACAAAATACTGATGATATTATTCAGAACACCAATGAAATTTTCTGTTTAGTTCAACATGTCTGAGTATTGTCAGTATTCTCACTTATTTTTTCAAATAAATTTGTGTTCGTCGTTTAGAAATCTCATTGATGAATCAAGATAATCATATAATTCAATAGAAATTTTATATGATCGATGTAAAATTCATAAATTAAATTACGTAGTAATCTTAATTAGATCCCTATTGAAAATCCGAACAATTACTTCATCTTAGTAATTAGAAAAACTCCTCAAAAGTCATGATTCCCGACCCTAGAATCGGATATCGAAAATAGGACTTTTGATCTCATGTGTGAACACTTAACCTTTAGATCACTAAACTAGGAACCAGTATATTACCTTTACTAGTCACACTGGTCATAGAGCTTATGATAAGATTAGTTTTTTATAAGACCGATACAATAAGTTTATTAGTTAATAGAGAAATAACTGTTCGAAAGAAATCTTATTTAACATATATATGAAGACTTCAGCTAAAAGAATGAAGAAAGTACGAAATATATTCCTATACTCTGTGTGAATATACTTTTGTCTCTCATCGAACTTTAGCATTAAAAGTTATATACTGTGGAAGCAACCAGGTCAGATGTAAGCAACTGATCATAAATTTTCTTGGATATAGATCATATTATGTTGCGTAATGAGTGATATTTGAACTGTAAACAAATGAATTTTTAGTAAGTGAAAGTGATACTTGAAGGTCCTGTATTTGACATTTGTAGCTGGACACTGCTTAGGCATTTTAAGTAAGCACAACTCAGTTGTTCAGTGCTCCCAGGTTCTTTTGATAATATTAAAGTATAGTGAGATCTGTTTTCAACTTATGAAAGAATAGAAATAGAGATAACTGGTGGTTGGTAGTAGAATCCACAACGTATGTTTCGTCCTATTCGGAACCTAGTTGCATCCACTGATAATACAATAAACAGATGTCATGTTACCATTCATCATTTATAATTTCAACTCTTTCTCAAGTTTTGATTACATTATTGTTATTTGTCTAATTTTTTTTCATAGTTGAAATCATGACTTAGTGTAAGTCACTTCTTCAGAGGGTGAATAACCAAGTTAAAATAATCCAAATCTAAATGGTACAACATAACAACACGAATATTATGCGATCAATCTAATTTTTCTATTCATTGGGAAATTACAAATATATTATTTATTTATAACAATCTACCCAATGCTCAATTTATTTGCTGAGGAGTCCCATAATAGGACGAAACGGTCGTCCAGTGCTTCCAGGTTTTCGATGGTGGTCTAGCTTCAATTGACCCATGATTTCAATTATTCGAAATTATCAAATCAAAACTTGGTAATGATACCTACATTAAGTCGAAGATTTAAAATCTGCTCCACCTACATACGTTTGGACATTGTGCTTTTATCGCTATCCACCACACAAATCTTTATGTAGTAAATGGGTTAGAAAGATTTACAAAGGACTTTCATAGTCATTTAACTTCAATTATGTAAGGGGATAAATGATGTGATCAACCACAGACGACATGTC
>NC_031495.1:7628171-7741127 GCF_000237925.1 Schistosoma mansoni
CCCATAATAGGACGAAACGGCCGTCCAGTGCTTCCAGGTTTTCCATGGTGGTTTAGCTTCAACTGACTCATGATTTCAACTATAAAAATACTGAAATCTCCACAAAACCCCTCCTGATCTATATTTTTTTTAATCATTAATCTGTTTTCAGTTACTTCATTACACAATCATCTAATGTGTGTTAACTCTATGATTTCTTATCACTAGTTCAATGTTCTAAAACTTTCCCTCTCACACTTGTTTATCTGAAACAAAAAAATCTTTTCACTTACCTTATTAGCTTGATTGGAATTTTCACCACATCATGATATACATTTCTAACCATTTTCGTATATATATGTCAATATCTGTAATAACTTTGACCTTGTAAAATGGTTTTGTAGAATTCCTTTTTCTATAATTTAATGAACAGAAGTTGTTGTAGTGTAGACAAATTGCACTTCATATGTTCTGTTATAGATTTGTAATCTCTTAACATGCAATATATAACAAACTTACCTTTGAATTCATTTGTTATTGCTTGTTTGAATCTTCCCATTGATGTTTAGGAATGCACTTGATCAGTCTTTTAATGGCATGTGTGCATACTGTATGAATAGCCCTGATACAGCCTTAAGTCACAAGAATTATAAGCAAAGATGGATGGTGGCTAGCAGTAGAAACCAGGACGAGTGTTTTGTCCTATTTGGAACTCGTCAACTGGATGTACCATCTTTGCTCATAAACTAACTTGTGATTTAAAATTCAAATCATAAATCTGTTAAGCATTTATGCAATCAACTTGACAACTTGTTAGATTACATAATTATGTCTGGAAAAAATAACTAGGTTGAACAAAAGTTTAAAGAAAACTTACTGATTAATATGATAATCTTCTAATTAATCTCTTACTTAATAACTAATCTAGACATTAACACCGTTGGATGCCGGTCAGCTCAGTGGTCTGGTGGTGAAGCGCTCCCACGCAAGACTGATAGCTGCTGAGTTCGAATCTCTCGGGGTGGGATCATGGATGCGCACTTCTGAGGAGTCCCATAACAGAACGAAACGGCCGTCCAATGCTTCCAGGTTTTTCATGGTGGTCTAACTTCAATTGACCCATGATTTCAGCTATAAAATTCAAGTGAACCGATATAACGTATTTCGCTAAAAAAATAATCCGACAATCCTGTTTTATTATTATTACTGTACCGAACAAGAAAAATCCATGCACCAAATTCGTCTAATTCTATGTATTTAAATACTGTTATCCGGATTTGTTTTTTCATAAAGTGATAGTTTATAAATGATTTCCAAAAGATGGACAGTATGTTATTAACTGAGTACAGTAATTTGAATAACATTGAAACAACTGTTGTTTAAATTTATAATTCATACCCACTACTCCAATAATCAACAGTTGTTTACCCCTTCCCCATTTGCACTCCTTATACCTGTTGCTTCATAATATTATGTTAAAAATGAAATAATTGGTTATTACTGTTTCAGGATGAATTTGAAAGACAATAATTTGTACAGTCGTTATCACTTTGGAAACAATGGAGTCTTTAGTGGCTCTGTATCTGACTCCAGTTAGATTGTATGTTGATAGTCATAGAAATTACATCTCAGCTATCCTCGTATATTTTATCGACTTGAATAGCGTTAGTGAATAACGGAATTAAATAAATCAAATACGAGAAAAGAGTTTGAATATGTATATTTCATACAATTGAAACAGACAATCAGAGAAATCTAGCGAAGGAAGCGAAGTAGATCGTATCTGAAATAGCATGTGAGCTATTGCAATTTAATCAAGAGTTACTAAATATTTACAGTCAAACCAAAAGAAGTTGCAGACATACTATGAATAGGATAAACAATCAACACACATACGACGATATAAAAGCACTTAGGGTGACAAAGTCAAAATATGATTTAAAAGAGATGAATAGAATGGTCTGTCCAGAAACCAGAACAGCCCATCTATGGGGAAGATTATTTGTATACGATAATAAATGGGTCATGTTAGGTGTGTTTACAAACCAGAATAGAAAGTCAAAGGTTATGTTTTTTTAAACGACAATTTTACAGGCAATAATGATAATTGTACAAATTGTAAGAATAGATGAAAAATGCAAATAATAACAAAATTAATTACAAAAAAAGTCTATTCTAACTAATCCTCACAGCTGTAATAGCTGCCTTAGCAATAGTTTAGACTCAAGTTCGTACGTGGCTGTAGCTAGAGACAATTTGTCTCTCAGCATGCTACATATTTACATATTTAAGCAAAAAGGTGTACTCATGGATGAACTGAGCACATATTTTGATAGCATTTAAACCAATCACTAATTTTTTTCAGTGTTTATGATAGGACCCTCAAAATTTATCGGGAGGGATAAAAAAAGAAACCATGGTCATTTTAATAATGATAACGTTCTCATCGACCAGTTCTTGTTTATGTGTTCATATAACTACACCAATACTTAGAAGGGTCAAACTTAGTGTTATAGAGTCTAATTTTGTTTGGTTGAGCCTTTCGAATACTTCTGGTACTCGTTTTGGAACCAGACACTTCAGTTTATACCTTTTTCTTTATACGGTTTAGATGCTTTAATCTTAACACTGTTTCCCAAAACATTTCTCGCTAATTCTATTAGGACATATCAAATCAGAATGCATAAAATCTATATTAATTTTGTGTGAATATTTTAGTCTTTTATTTCCTATATAAACAAGTATTTCCCATGGGTCTTATTTCAGTTTTCCCCTTTTATATTATTATCGCCTTATTTAGTGACTATTGAAAAATAACCAAAATTGTTGGTAAAATTAAAAGTTAAATGGTTTACTTCATTCATTCACTGTTAAATTAATGTATCTTATTATATCAGAAGATTTGTTTGATGTTTAAAAACGTTTATTGAAGTGAATGTTTGGTCAAAACACGTAACTTACTTACTTACGCCTGTTACTCCCAATGGAGCATAGGCCGCTGACCAGCATTCTCCAACCCACTCTGTCCTACCCCTTCTTTTCTAGTTCTATACAGTTTTTGTTCATTCTTCTCATGCCTGTCTCCATTTCTCGGCGTAATATGTTCTTTGGTCTTCCTCTTCTCCTTTGGCCTTCAGGGTTCCATATCAGGGCTTGTCTTGTGACGCAATTGGGTGATTTCCTCAAAATGTACCCTAATCACTTCCAGCGTTTCTTCCTGATTTCTTCCTCCGCGTAAGATAAATGTTATTTCTTATTGATACAAAATGAAGTGAGACATGGCCATTCAATGTTTATGTTGATTGGTTCGATTCATAATCTGAATACGACTTTACAATTTCGATAAACTACTTCTTATCATCTACTCACATATGACTAAATTTGAAAAACTTTGAGAGTTCTAGTGAGAATCCGTGACAGTGAACTTCAGTCTTATAGAACGGTACCCACCCAAGACAATGGAAAATGGTTGTTCAGTATTTTGGATTGATTGAATTAAGACACGTACACCACTGGGTTCTGGACCAGTTTTCTGCACCTCAGGCCTTCACTTGAGAGACCGAAGGTCTTGTATTTGATACCTTGTAATGGGATCGTGGATACATATTACTAAAGAGTCCCATATTAAAACAAGGTGGCTACCAAGTAATTCCAGTTTTTAAATACTTGTCTAAATTAGGTCAGTTCATGATTCCAAGAACAATCAGTGATCTTTACAACCTTCTACTGTTATATAGTCATTCAGTTAGAATTCACTTATCATAATTTCTATCTCTATCGATTTCATAATAGTTAAATGAAATACCAATCAACAACTTCAAGAAATAATTGTTGCATGTGAACAATTAAATTTTGATTTATAAAGGTTGGCTATTTTAAATGACAGATAGTAATTGACTACAGGTAAGGATTAGAAATTCTAATCTAAATTAATTATATTCTTGTAAACACTTCATGAAATGACTATAATTGTTTAACATATCACTTTAATTTATCCTTCTTGATTGATGTATATTACTCCATTAAATCCTATAATTCAACAATACCTGTATGAAGCAATCTATTTGATGTACTTAAATGATTTCTATGGCCTCTTTGTTGTTGTTATGAGTTCTGCTGAAAATAAAGAAAAATTAATTATTGATAGATCAGTGAAAAAACTTTATTCAAAGAAGAATGAAGATGAAAAAAAATCTATTAAATATTATTTATATGGAGAGATTTGTAAAGATTTACTCTTCAGTAGTGTGCATCCAGGACCTTCGGTTTTACATCCAAATGTTCATTGAAGAATATAACCTATTTTTCCATATACACTGTTTTAGGAAAGTATCAGTATTGCTAAATTGAATAATTATTTCTGTTTTGATGACATGTTCTAAGTCGAACAGTAGGAATATTTTAAACGACTGTAGTGGATTTGCTTCGTTAATCAATTACTTCGATAAACTTTATCATATAAATTTCAATGGTGTTTGAAATCAAAAGATAATAAGAAGTGGCAACTAGATTTTATTGGTGGATAGTAGAGACAACAAAATTATAAGCACATTGAGCGAATTTGAAGCAGCGGAGCGAATGTGTATATTCCAGCAAATACAGAGGTAAATTCATAGTCAAATCGAATAAGGCACAGCTATATAAAGCAAAGGCTAATAATGGGATTCGCGCACATATATATACATAGAGAAGAGAATGGTTCATCGATCGATATTTAAGCTATCAACATTTTAGCTAGAGAGAGATGTATGTAGGCTGTTATGTAATTAAGCGTACACATTTATACAAACAAGATAGTGATCATAATAGTACAAAGAAATATGTGGATTGTTACTGCTCGAATAACATTATCTGTTAAGTAAGTTAATAAAAGGGCTTAACAAAAATAAAAATAATCGAAATTGACTGTAGGAGAGTTGGTATACAACTATCCAGACATTATATTGTTTGAAAATAATACTCGTTTTAAAAACTTCTAAAAAGCAATAAACTTGATAACTTATAGGGATTTATTTGAAGGAATTACACACATATGGATCGTTTGTACCATTGTAATAACGAGGATTAATGATACCAAGTAAATTTGAACTCGATCTAAGTTGTACCATCACAGTGACTAGCTTCATAAATGAAAGAGATGATTTGTAACCCTGTTATATCGAGTGAATGAGTACCCTGTTAATATATGATGTGATAAGACCGCCTATCAGAGAGCAGTGAATTATCGATTAGAGCAATGATACACAAAAGCCGTATGAGCACTCTTGAGTATTAGTCGATCCTGCTTTCTGCCTAGCCCAACCAGTTAAGTACACAACATCAATAACAGCCTCTGAGATATGAATCATTATTTTTAAACATAATGGGTTTATATACCAAACAAACCGACCACGTCACACCATAAAATAGAAAACAACATGTGTACAAGATTTAGCCAAATGTGGCTGTGAATAGGGGGAACAGTAATTAATAGACTAGGTATAACTCAGGAATGGTAAATAGGCCAAAATAAAGCTCATAATAAAAGGATTATGAATATGAATAGTTAAGTTACTTAACTATTGTACAATAAGAAATATACATATCACATTGGTCCATAAATAGTTCTCAAAGTTACCATTCATAATTCTCGACGGAATACAACAAACCCATATCTATGTTTTGATGTTATTTAACACTTTCTTTTGGTTGTCATTCTGGACACAATCATCATTTCTTGCCTGATATGGAAGTACCCCTTGTCATATCACGAGTCATCAATCAGTTTGTTCTGGTGACCTGGTTTGTATTTGGTTATCATAGAAAGTCCAATTATCTTCGTTTATTTTTGATTTTGAGTTGACTACTTTGTCCTGTTGACCTCTAACTTTATTGTTGATCGACATTTTTCAGGTAAGTCGACTGGCTAGGTCTAATTCAGCGTATTTGTTGATTGCTGATTGGTCAGAATACGAAGTTTCTAAAAATTCTTTGGCCATTTTAGAACTCCGTCAATACGTAATTTTGACATATTCTTAGTCGATTTTATCTCCATAGTTTTACAAATGCATTGAGATCAGTGAAAATGTATGGTGTCATTTCCCGGATAGTTTGTATTTATGTATTCGTTGGTGTAGATGGCTCTTACCTTATCAGATGAAATGCGCACTTCAGTGGGTACAATTTGTTTTGTAGACTATTTTGGGTCTATCTTCTTCTTTCTCAGTTGCCTTTTTTGGTCTAAAATAAAATGAAGTGATTGTATTCGTTTGTGAACGATATTGATTCCGAATGATTTCAAAATCTAATCACAGGTTACTGAGATTTCTTTCAAATATTGCAGTACTCTCCGTTGTCCAGTTTCTGAGGTAGATGCTGTAATGGTGATTCGATTCGTAGAACACTTCTATTGGAGATAATGAATAGTTATTTTTACGAAAGACCCATACTAGTTAATGAATAGTTCTTACATGATGGTTTTTATTCACGAATGATCAATGCAATTGGGTTGATATTCATTTATTTAACCTGATGAAAAGAGAGAACAAGTGATATAATAATATATGTATGATAACGGCCCACGGGTGAACTCAAGGAAGCTTTAAGAAGCTCAGAAATAGCCAAAGATATTCGATCCAATCATCTTCCGGAAGAACATTCCAGAATCGCGACGTGTAGTTTTGCTATTAGACAAATGCTAAAAACCACTGTATGCGGATTGAGTGGCTGTAATAGTGATTTCGTTTATACTGAAGACTATAAATACCTGGGAGTTTTGTACCATATTTGACACCGTTTGGAATAACATTCCTTCTCACTTGTCTTCTGTCCTCTAAATTGCGATTTGGAGAGTTCTAGCTTTCGATTGTTCAAGTAGTACACGGTATAGTGAGAATCTAATCTTTACATGAACAATATGTTTATTAGTGTTTACAAGTATCAGTTTAAATTGATTCACGAAATACGTGAATTTTCTTAGTGGAAAGCATATTTGGTATTACTTATAACTATTAATCCCATTGTGCTTGAATGAATTTTAGCAAAATATTGCTAACTATTATTTCCAGACATGTGGATTGTAAGAATCAACATTGAACAAAAACCAGATCACTAAATTATCAATCAAACAACACAAAAATTCGAATGTGTCAGAATGGTAACCGACAAGGAACATACATATTTCAATAAACCCGTCTGATGAGAAATAATTATCATATCTTTTACAAGAACTCTTGTTGTCCTGAAAGCGCATAAGAACTAAGATCAACAGAGTATCTGAAAAATTGACTTGATAAGTCATTTTCGTCTACGTAAATAATTGAATGTTCCTTTTGAACATGAATTTGACTGAGAAGAGTTGAAAAGTTAGGTAGCCTAGACAATGTAAATGCATGAATTTTTGAAAAATAGACAAAAAATCTAGTGAACAAAGAAAAAAGTGAATGAAATATACTCAGGAATATTAGTCAGTGATAGATGCATCATTGAATGAAAATATGACAAGTCAGTTTAGCGATAATCTCAACTAACTTGTTGGTACAAACATTGGGACCATTATGACAGTTAGCAGGTACCCACTTACTAAATCAACAGGGTAAATTAGAAACCAATTTCAAATAAATGTAAAAACATCTGTTTTAATAGACACTGGTGTCGTGTGAAAAGGTGTTTTTAAGACCGATTCATTCAACTTTAGAGAGTTGTGCCAGATAAACGAGAACGTCATTCACCATACATTACCTACACATTTCAGAGTGGACTGCAAGGAATACATAACCTAGCTTTATCTTAGACTACCTCTGAAGATTTTTTAATATTCCACCGATGATGTTAGAAAGTGATCAACAGATATCAATGAGAAATCTAAAGTACACTATATTTATTAAACGATTAAAAATTTTGAAATAAACAGGCATCAGGGTTTTGGTATTGAAGTGAATAAAGAATGAATATGGACTCAAATTTAAGATTTCATCTCTTCGTGCACCATCAACACATCGATAAAAAGTGATGTAGTTTTACAAGCATACATAACCAATAGTCTATCAATTCCACCTGTAAATTTTCAGAACTTTTCTCTATATAGAATGAAAGAAATAGATCAATAATTTCGGATGATAATGGTTTCATAATTCTCATTTTGGGGATTGCTGAATGTTATCGATATCACGGATCGACTTAAGATAGGCATCAATTGAAAACCTGGAAGCATCAGATGACTATTTTGTCCTAGTATGGGACATCATATCTGTGCACATTCAAGGCCTCACCATCGGCTATCGAACTCGTGGCCTAAATAATATTTAACAGTCTTGGAAACCTCCGTACTGACATTTATCATGTCTTCACTATTAACTAGCTTCGAATGAAAATTTCTGGAGTTCTAATGAGAAGCTACGGTCAATAAAGACCAACCATTTTGGCTCTAATATAGATACCGAAGACAATGGGAGATCATCGCTCAATATAACAAAAAAGATGATTACTCTAAACAGCAGTGTTTGAATCTGTTTGTACAGATTCAGAATTTCAACTAGTGGAGAACTAGTTAAGGTAGTTAAATATTTCTTATTTATTTATCTACAATTGAAAAGGAAGATATTTAAAACAATCCTCTTGTTTAATTTGATTCTAATGGTTTGGGTTAACTTGCTATTGATACTTTGATCAGCCTTATTTAACATATATTCATGTTATGTGGATTACCTCGACATACCCAGCACTTAACAGGTGGAATGTAGATAGCACTAGAATCCAGGAAACGCATTTCATCCAATTTGGGACTTATAGGCTGGCTGCACTCGCATCCTTATTTTGATGTTCACTTCAGGACTCACCTTTTACTCCCAACGCGTTATTGACTTAGCTTCTGAGTCTAGAGTAAACATCAAATCTGATATAGAGATACACCCAACTGACAAACCCCAAACAGGACGAAACTCAGGTCCTGAATTCCACTGCTAGCTACATTTCATCTATTCTATATAGACCTGTTGGTTATTTCCCTTATACGCTTTATGAAACTTGATAGCGTTCAACCAATGAAAGATTCGCAAATTGTTGGTAGTGATACTTCAAAAACTGGAATAAAACTATAACAGAATACATAATTATGTGGAAATTCGTGTTACGACTTAAAAAATCCTTTTTTCAATCAATACAAACGAATGTAATTTTTAATGGGTTGGCAATTTATTGAATAACTGATATTTTTCATAAGCTTATTTAATTTGTACGATTTTGTCGTAACGTGCTCTTTTTGAACATTAAGTTATTAGGAAGTATTTCATCATGTTAATATTTGTCCCTGCACAATCATCATTATTAACACTCAGAATCAGTCTTAGTAAACGATGTAACAATTTCAAAACATGTAATAAATTTAAGCTAAACTTCACTAAGATTTTAACCAACTAATCATAAGTTTTCATTCTACATTTAGACATGTCACTAGCAGATACTCACTGAAGACAATGGTGGACAGTTGCGCAATATTGTGAAATGTTTGAAGTTAAATATTAACACCGTTGGATGCCAGTTCAGTGGTCTAGAACTTGAGCGTTCGCAAGTGAGATAGAAGCTCTTGGGTTCGAGTTCCACGTAGAGGTCGTGAATGGGCACTGCTAAGGAATCCGATACTAGAATGAAACTGTTGCCCAGTGCTTCCAGGTTTTCCATAGTTTTTTAGCCTAAATCTACTCGTGAATTCAACCATTATATCACTATACGTCCTAACTTGCTCATGGATTAGTTTAATTCAACCTATTATTATCATACGATTTACTGTTCTTAAGTTATGTCTGGTTTATTGGTTACAGTCTCCCACATTAAAAACCACTTTTTGGCTCGATCTTGTACGAATGTTATTTTCTATTTTATGATGTGATGTTGTCTGTTTGGTTGGTATATAAGCCAAGTATGTTTGAAATAAATGATTGGTATATTGAGAGCTGTTATCGGTGTTCTGGACTCAACTGGATGGGCTAGGAGAAAAAAGGACCAAGTAGGACGCTAGGATGCTCATACCGGTCGAACGTCATTGGTTCGGCATAGTAATAAGATAGAATAAAGCGTATATAGATTGGTGAACAAATCACGTGATAACTAGCAAGGCTTAAAGTCACAGCACATTAGAATTCTTTTGTTTATAACACTCCGTATTTTTGAAATGATGTAAAGGTAATATGGCAAGTTTCATTTTTCCACTTACTACCAATGCTTATCATCTCTATATAACCAACTTAATCTATTGTCAATGAAATAACAATTAAATATAATCTACTAAAACACCTACCAAATAAGTAAATAAAGTTTGTACAAGAAAACGTGTCATAAATTTTGCTAGATTTCAATCAAAGTGTAAACGGATACTTTAAAAGACATTTAGCGAAGTTACATGTCATATTTCAAAGTTGTCTATAATGAGTTGGACTATTTGATGAATTACAAAAATAAATATAAAAAAGTAATGTATTTAACATACAAAAGAAGACAATCTACAGTTGGAGAAAACGAACCAGATTCCAAATGAGGAGAAAATTAGGAAAAGACTTCGGAAGTGGATAGGACATACATTTCGGAATTCACAAACTGTATCACGAGGCAGTTCCTAACTTAGAATCTTGAAGGTAAACGGAAAATAGGAAGGCCAAAGAACAGACTATGCCGGAAAATAGAAGCAGATATGAAAAAGATGAATAGCAACTGGAAAGAACTGGAAAGGATTGTACCTGGACAGGGTTGGATGGAGAATGCTGGTGGTCGGTCTATGCTCCTCCAAAAAGGGTAACAGGCGTAAGTAGTAGTAGTTAAAATATCACTGGGTAGCTAAAAAAATGAAGTTTTATTTGAGGTTTACTGAAGTTATCAACTCAGGTTTCAACGATATATAGACAAGAAGAATAACAAAGTCTATGAAATAGAATCAGTCATGGTCATCATTATTAAAACATAAGAACTCAGTACTTAATGAGTATGTTTTGAAAAAGTCACCTCATTTGATATGAATGAAGGTAGGGATTGATAGTGTTATTCATAGAAAGTGTTACATAAAAGATATTCACTTCAGAAAAAGTAAATCCATCAATACTCTTTTTATTAAGTTATTCATATCATCTTGACATTCATGGCTTCAGAAACTAAATAACGTGTTTGAGTAGGTGTTAACATTATATGATTAAGGTACATAATCATAAATTATGATTGTCTATACTTGAATTAGATTAATCTTAACCTTGTTTAATGCAACACGCAAATGCTTACATTATTGTAATTGTCAAGTTAATTATTAATTTTCAAGAAATAAGTTTAAATAAAAATCTCATTAAGTAAAGTAGATCATTCTATCTTATTTCTTGATCTGCTTCTAACAAGGAGTGGTGTTGGATCATTGAAAAGGTTCATCTTCAGAAAACAAGTATAGAACGGACAAATAAGAAAAAGAAGAAAGAACATTATTCATTCTATATAATGCTGAATAAGTAGGTTATATAATACCAAGTATGTTGAGGTGGAACGTAGGTTCCCTAGAAAAGCGTTGGCTGAAAATGGCTATCCGATCCTTTTCGTAGAGAAGAATATGGAAGAAATTTAGAATAAGGAATCCAGAAGTTCTGTTTAAAAGAGATATCTTTATATAGATCTAGAATTTAATGGTGACCAAACCTATAGTGTTCTTAAAATTCCGATGTCGACAATTATTAAAAAAACCTTCAATCACCTTAGTCTGCAACTGACATTCACTAGCAGAGGCTTATCTTCAGTATCTGTAAAGGAAAAGATTCTTCGTATGACCGCCTGAATGTGTATATAACAGTTTGCCTGCTTTTTCAAGTGTGATATATGAACGAAGAACAAATGGATGGTAACTGCTGGGGATTATTTATGAACTACTATTTCATATTTTCTTATTGGATAACTATTAAGTGACTAGATTACACGTATATTCGTATTCTTTTTATTATAAACTTTCGTTTGACTTATTGGCTAGTGTTATACCATTTACCGTACTCAACGTATTCCCAATTTATTAGTTACAGTCTCCTGTATTCACAGCCACTTTTAGCATGATCTTGTATAATTCTTATCTATGATTTTATGGTGTGGTCTGCTCGTATAAAAACTGCATATGTCTGAATATGGGATTCATATAGTGAAGGCTGATATTTGTGTTCTGGACTGAACGGACTGACGTAGGCGAGAAATTACTATACAGAGGACTGATGAGGGACTCAGAGTTGAATCAAGACTGCTAGTGTTGGTTGACATATCATCGGTTTAGCACAGGGACAAGATTATAGGATTCAATATTCTGATTAACGACTTTGTCATGTGATAATTTACACGATCATAAGTCATAACATAGATCAAGGTACATAGGCCATAATCGACGTTTGTTTTCAATTTTCATAAGAGAACAATTACTAGTGTAGTTCTACAATGGAGGAAAAGCAGTTAAGAGCTTCATCCTTCAACACCGAATCAATTCTAATCACTCCACTGATCACACAGGTTGATTTCAAGGTTGTTAATAGAATTATTACAAATCTAACATTATTTTTTCATGGTCGACTTCTTACAATAACAGAAGCTTTTGCTAACCATGAAATAAAGACTGAACTGTGGGTATAAAAGAAGCATGTCTTAACGTTGTTATTACCGTAGCCTTAAAATAGCATTAATGATTCTTGTTCCTTCCATTGATTTCGTACCTAAAATTATTTCCCTTTCTCTTTATTTATTCCTCACATCTCTACGATTTTGTTCATAAATGTTTCTGATGTCGTCACACGTCATTTAACCTCTTCTATACAGTCAATTATTATGACAGAAACTAATTCCATTATCTCACTCTATTAACGTTATCATGTACTGTCAATTTATTGCCTGTACATGGTTTTTTTTAATTTAACATACAATATTCGAAAAAAAATCTAATGTTATAAACTTTTTATTATCTTATCATGTTTATTCATTAATCATTAGTCCACACAAAATTATTGATTTAAATATCAACTCGAACTTCGCAACCTTCTACTGTCAGACGTTCCACTTGTGATTGTTATTACATATTACATATATCTGTCGACATAAGTAGTATACACCACATATATACATATCTACAGCTTGATAAAAAAATTCTAATAATTGAGGTCATGAGTCAATTAAAGATGCATCACCATGGAAAACCTGGAAGCACTGGACAGCCGTTCCATCCTACTGTAGGACTCCTCAGCATTGCTCATCCACGATCCCGCCTCGCAAGATTCGAACCCAGGACCTAGGGTTCTAGTGAAAAGCAGTGATCAGTGGAGTTCAATCAGGACTGTTGTGAGATAATAGCTCACTAAATACAATGATGAATGTGTTGCTCAATTTCGTGAATTGGTTGAAGTTAGACATTAACACCATCGGATGTCGGCTCAACGGTCTAGATGTTAAGCGCTCGCACGCGAGACTGATAGGTCCTGGTTTCGAATCTCGCGAGACAGAATTATGGATGCGCACTGCTGAGGTGTTCCATAATAGGACGAAATGGCCGTCCAGTGCTTCCAGGTTTTCCTTGGTGGTCTAGCTTCGATTGACTCATGATTTCAACTATTTAAAAAAAAAATTCGTTGAAAATGTAGTCCCTCATTAAATTTCATAATTTTAAAGTGAAAATCCACCTTTTTTTAAAAAAATAGACGAATTTTACATGACAGTTTATTTCAAAAGACTCTTCAATGACTATTGAATATGTAACTTTTGTTTAAACGAATAATTGTGAATAGAAATTTGTTTTAATGAAATGTATCTAAATTGTAAAGCTTACAATGTATATTACGATAAGTTTATAAAGACAATAAACTGTTACATGTTTACTTGTTTTGTTTTTTCATATAAGTAGTCAGTTACAATTTTATGAAAATGTTTTTCAAATCATATCACAGGTATAATATCATAATGTTTCAATAGTTGAGATCATGAATCCATTGAAGCTAGACCATCATGGAAAAAGTAGAAAAAGCAAACAACCCATTTATGTTTCATCAAAAGTGATTATTCAACTATGAAAATTTCATTTATGAAAGAATGACATTTCAATGTGTTTTTGTTATAATTTCGTTTGGTTGGCAAAATTGTAAATGGTTATATTAAGCAAACATAAAAAGTGAAAAGTCGTGATCAGTTGAATGTGATGCGTGTCGGGTTGAGACAAATATCCACTTCAGATAATGGATAAAGGGTTGCACAAAATCATGGATCAATTGAAGTTAGACATTAACACCGTTGGATACCAAGTCAGTGGTCTAGAGGTTGAGCGTTAACGTGCAATGCCGGAGGTTCCGGGTTCGAGTCCCGCGTGGGGGTATTGGATGAGAACTACTGAGGAGTCGCATACTAGTACGAAATGACCCTCTAGTGCCTGCAGGTTTTCAAGGGTGGTTAAGCTCGAATCGATTTGTGATTTCATATACTAAAATCAAAAAATGTTTTCATTTAAATAAACATATCAGTTTAATATAGAAATTTGGAATAAATGAGCTTTTTCCAACAAGATCTTCCTCAATGGAACTGTGGAGCTTTCTCTTTTCTGAAGGTATAATCGTTCACCATCAACCAATTGACGACTTCGTTACTTTGTTCATAATTTAATTCAATTGTGATGAGGAGCAAAATATATAATTTGAAATGTAGTTCACTGCCCTTTATATTTTGCATCATATTGAACATTTGTTTTATAAAAGTAGATACTAGTTTATTTTATATCCACTCATTTTTTCAGTTCAGATAATGGATGATAAGTTAGTTTAGTTTCTTTAAATTCTATTTTACCATACTCAATAGGCAGTGAAGTAGAGTAAAGAAAACTCTCAGCTACTTTTGATTCATTCTCTTTTATTGATTTGTGCTGTGGAAATTCCTAATTAGATTTATACAATTTTCCTTTTCATTATTATTCATACTCCCTTATTGGTGTACATTCTTTGTTTCACATCCGTGGACGGACTCTAAAATTTTATAGTATATATACAATATATATGTACATGTATATATGTACATGTGTATGTACAATGTCAAACATGACCATTCAGTTCAACTTTCAATAATATATATAAATCTGATCGTTTATCTGTAAACGTTGAAGTAGATCTAAATTATACAGCTTTGATAATAATTTCTAGTTGAGCACAACATAAGTAGTATATAACACCAATCAGAAGTGGAATACCTGGCAGCAGAAGGTTGAGAAGAGCGAATCGAAGAGAACCGAAACAGTGAATAATGGTTATGATAATGAAGGAACGATGAAGTCTGAGATAATTGATGGAGGATTTGCAAATAAAGTATTGAACGTATGGTTTTCACGTTTGACGAAAGAACTCTGTAAATTTGTATTGCATTGTTAGGATTTATAGAAGATCAACCTTTTAACGTCTAATTATTGAGAGATAACTAAAGAAAAAATAACTGCAATACATAACAGATTCAATACACATTAAAAACAAAGTCATGGCAAATTTAAATTTAATGTAAAGAATATTACTATACTTGTATTAGTATAAGGGATTTGTGGAAGTCGAAATCACGAACTGATCTTAGCTAGATCATCATTGAACGACCGTTTTGTCCAAGTCTCGAACTCTTCAGCAATATGTATCCACGACCCTGTACTTGCATCTTTTGTCACATTTGCCATTCATTGAATTATTTTTAACTGGGAATGGCAAACACTTAATAATTCAAAAGAGTTTACCAACATATGATACATAGACAGTGATATTAGAGTTCACAAATATTCTCTCATTTTTAATCATTACCATACTTGCTCTCTGAGAAAACTTTTCCTACCTTCTTTGGTTTATAATATTATTTTAGCGGAAAACCTAATCTCTTGAAATATATATTAATAAAATAATAATGAAAATAATGACTTCTATTCGATTTAAAGTCAATAGTAAATTGATTGACATTTTGTATGTAGAAAAACTAAGTTGAGTTGTATAGTTACTAGCGGTGGAATCTAGGATGCCTATTTTGTCGGATGTGTGTATCTTCACCCTGGTATTGATTTTCACACGAAAACTCAAACCCAGTAACTATCTCTCTAAACAATCAGTGCTTCTGAGTTCACTGATAGTAACTGGCTAATTCTGTTTAGTATGTTTGTGAATTAATAGTAATATTGAGGTGATCCTATCTGGATACACCAAAAGGGACTATACAATTGTTGTGATTAACATTGCAAAAAAGATTCAACACAGAAAAGAGGAAGACCAAAGAACACATTACGCCAAGAAATAGAAGCAGATATGAAAAAGTGAATAGCAACTGGAAAGGATTGCCCCAGGACAGAGGTTGAATGTACAATGCTGGTGATCGGCCTATGCTCCTCGACGAGGGGTAACAGGCATAAGTAAAGTAAGTAAGTATCAGATGCAAAGACAAAATTAAGAATGAAAGTGGTATTTAATCTGCATTCTTAAAATCATAATGTTTGACAGGAAAAAGTGAAGTACAAAAAATGGATATTTAACATTTACATTCAGATAGAAAAATATTTTATTTGCTTAATAGAAATGTGATAAAAAGTATGTCGGAATAATCAAATATTTACTTAGTTCAAATAGTAATGTGACTTATTTAGGCAACTATATCATCTTTCTCTCAGATTAATCCACAATTAAAATATATTCTCAATCTTTCTGAATCTGTATAATGAAAAGTAGTCATCATTTACTTCTATTGATGATGATGATGATGATGAGTTATCCCTAGTCTATTAATTACTGTCTTCCACATTCACAGCCACATTGGCTAAATCTTGTACACATGTTATTTTCTATTTTATGGTACGATGTGGTCAGTTTGATTGGCATATAAACTCGGTATGTTTGAAATATAATGATTCACACCTCAGAGGCTGTTCTGGACTTAACTATCTGGGCTAGGTAGATAGGAGGACCGATAAGTACTCTAGACTGCTCGTACGGTTTCCGTGTGTCACTGTTCCAATCGATATTTCGCTGCTCTGTGATTGGCAGTCTTATCACACTATACATTAACAAGGAATTCACTCGGCCACAAGTTATAACAAGAAGATAATATAAATTTTTTTGTAAATTATATGGATACTAAGTTACATGATTTGATAAATAAACATGACTTCAAGATGTATCATAGTGAAACACAGTATTTTTCCCTTCAAGTGCCATAGTATTATTTCCTTAGTAAGTGAGTCCATATAGCTACTCACTTGTGTAACAGGTATGAATTTTTTTAGTTTAATTTTCAGTGGTTTGATATTTTGGTTTATGTCCATCGTCAATATGTGCAGCCTCGATATAGCCATTTTTAATAACCATATAGAGACAGTCTACATAGAATGAGCATATGCCAACCAAAAATGATCAAGTCCCAGTTAAAATATCAACAACCGGATGATTCAAACTATTTGAAATTGGACCATTCTGAGATAGTGGAGAAGATTTGTAGCTAAGGTGGATGATTTTGATAGAGTTGAACAATCAATTTACAGTTTAAGTATAATAATGGAGCTTAGGTATTTCAGATAATAATTTCTATATAAATTCTTAATATTCTCTATATCTGACATCCCACTATTCTTTTAGTCATCCCATGTGGATTTATTAGGATTTCTTTACTCGACAAAGGACTACGTTTTACATTTATTTCATAAAGGTCCATGTAATTTATGATAGCAATGAATTACTATCATGGATGTTACATAATCTTTTTGGACACCAATTGACTAACTATTTCCTATAATCTACAAAGTAGAATGGAGACAAAATACAATACAGTTATTTGATAAACATTGTACGGTAAAACGGCAATTTATAAAAAATAATTTTTCGATCGATTAATTCAAACAAGAGTTATCTAAATCATATTGATCCTGTACTAACTGATTGTACCAAACATAGCTGTCCTAAGGGAGTAATTTTTTCCTGCTTTAGAACACGTTGAGCTGAGTAGTTTTTATACAGCAATTGACTGTATTACTAACACAATGAGTGGTTCTATAGTTACTTACAAAGATCTGTAAGGAGACTGTTAATTATTAGCAATTTAATACGGATATTTCAACAGAGTAGTTCATCATCATGTTTCGATTAAGATCAAGATATTTTAATGACCATTAATTATTGATATCAGAAAGGGTTTTGTAGATATTATAGTTGAGATCATGAATCAATTGAAGCTAGATCACCATGGAAAACCTAGAAGCACTGGACGGCCGCTTCGTTCTATTGTGGGACTCTACAGCAGTGCGCATCCACGATCCTGACTCGCGAGATTCGAACCAAGCACCAATCGCTCTGGCGCGCGAACGCTTAACTTCTAGACTACTGAGCCGGCATCCAAAGATGTTAATGCCTAACTTCAACTGGTCCACGAAATGGAGCGACACATGCACCATTGTCTTCAATAAGTTACTATCTCACAACAGACCCGGTTGAACTCTACTGATCACTGCTTCTCACTAAAACTCCAGGAAATACCTCTTGAAGTCAATCACAGTCATGGCCTTAAAGCTTATCAGTCCTTGTTATCTTTCTAAGCCGGTAACTGATCAAAAGACACAGATGAGAATTAGATGAATACTCTGTTGTACTTCATCCATATCTACACCAGGGTTCCAATACAGAACCCTGAGGCCACTCAACAAGTCAATGAGTGATTTAAAACTTCAAATTTATCAATATTCATAACGCTTTATACTAACTATTCAATTACTTGTATATTATTTTGAATTTTCATACAATTCATCTCATACTTTATAAAGCTAAAACTGAATAAACATGATATTTATAATGACCAACTTATCAGTGAATAATAATATCGGTAATGAAAGGTAGTCAACAATAAACTCCGGACCACATTTTCGCGATATTTTGTGCTCGGCAGTTAAGTGCACCTGGAATAGTGAGGTAATTGCTGGATTATGGAGTTGTCACTGACCCTTAAATGTGAAAAAACGTTGACGCTGGATCGAATTCACTAAGAAGCGTCATTTCCCTTTACATTGCAATCACAAGTTGCTAACAAGTCCCAAATGACACAACACCTAGATTCATGGTTTTCTATTGACTACTTCTAACCACCGATTTCCATCTCATTATAATATACGGTATGTTTAAATAACTAGACTATTAGCGGTCACATAATTTACCATTCAGTGATCGAACAGTAGTTAGATCTCAGTGAATCAAGGCTAATTTCTGAAATAATGTAAAATCCTTTTAAGTAAATTAATGTTTTGTAAATTTAATTACTTACCAAATGGTTGACAATTATGTTGACAATTCCATAGTTAATAAATCACTTCAATACTCTCAGTAAACAATTTCTATTAAATCAGTTCAATGGAAGTAAACAGATTACTAACTATGATCATCATGATATACTCCATTCTATTGACATAGTGTTCATTGTTAATACACACAATAAACAAACTATCAAGTGAGTGTACTATTCATATTTAATAATGTCAAGTTACAATATGGTCATTAATAACACTTATCTGGTGATGAATAGTGGAATTCCGAATAAACATTTCGGTTTTGTTTTCATACAGATAACAGTATTTGTTTTTTACAAAACTTTGTAAATCGCATGTCTCCGATTTGGATCACATCTCTCATCATGATGAATACTGTATCACGATTTCGTTCATTCAGTACAAGTTTATCACAAATGTCAGGATCATACACATGGAAACTCAAGTTGATTTCCAGATGAGTTCAATTTTGAAGACAAACTTCACAGGTATATTCAACATATAATCAAACAATTGATAATCAGTCAAGTGTTTAAGTTAATCAGTAGTGTATCATTTACTCGGATCTCATCACAATCCACGTTAACATTAGTCTCGTCGACCAGTAGAGTGAAATCTTTTCGTCATATAAGTACACAAGCTTGTAGATGGCGTCGAGTCGAGGATGGACTATGATCACCACTACAATTCGATCACGCGCCCAGAAACGACTTAGTCCCTTCGATAACTGGCAAACCAGAAGGTTTTAATTAGTCCAGATAAAATGTATTTATTGGCGATCTCGTGGTATCGAAAGAATACCGAGACGTGCCAACGAGTACAGGCAAAATGGGCAGAGAGTAGGAAAGTTCGAACCAATCAAGGCGGATAGCGGAACAAGAAGTGCGTTTGATACAGTTAAACAAGTACAGTAAAACAATCGCTGGTACAATTGGGTACAATAATAATAAATGTTTCTATTATTCCAATCGTGTTCTCGTCGAGACAAACCGGTCACTACAAGCTGTCATCTTATTTCGTGACAGATGTATCATTTACTCAATTTGTGAAATGATATTTCAGTGGTTTTCATGTATTGACAAAACTATTCTGATCATATTTGATTTGATTTGAGTGTTTACATTGTACTGTGGTAGGTAAACAGAATGAACGTGATATATCTCACATAGATAGATCATTAAGTTAACGTTGGAAGTTATTTAGCTATGAGCAGTTAATATTAAGCTTTACACAGATTAAAACCAGCAAATAAATTAACATTGAGTCGTGTAGAAATTCCACATTAGTTACGAACAAGGAAATCTCTTACACCGAACTCAGAGACATTCAAGTGGTGGTCAATCTTGATCTGAGATCATATTTAAGGTATTCATGAATGTCCAGAATAAGGATTTTTGAAGTATCTGAATTAGGTAGTTTATGAATGAGATGTGTAAGTTATTTAGATTGTTGTAATTTCAGGACATCAGACAAAATAGTCGATCAATCCATGTACAGCATCTATAGATTGCTGAATGATGATCTTAGTGTGACGGCTTTTTAAATGTTCTTTTCGCTTTAACTTTTCAGTAATAGTTGAGAAGCCGGTAATATGTACGTATGAACTTAAAAAAAAACAATGAGGCATAAACAATACATTCATCATATTCAATGATTAAGTGACGTAGCATAAACATTTAAATCCACCTTCGTAGAATGGTGCTACATATATATAAACGATATATACTGCATGAACACCATTCTTGTCAACTTATTTCAACAAATCTTAGTATGTGGTTGCGGAGATTGTTAAGCTTTTGATTAAGATCATAAATCGATGGATGTTTGACCACCACTGAAAACCTGGAAGCAATCAACGGTCGTTTCGTCCTAGCATGCGACTTCTCAGCATTGCTCATCCACAATCCAGCACGCTGGATTCGAACCCAAAACCTTCGGTTTCACAAGTGAACGCCGAACCTCTAGACCACTTAGCCGGTATCCAACGATGTTAATATCTAACTTCAACAAAATTTATTTATTTAATTTCAATTAATGAACAACTGTTAGAGGAGGTAGATTTTTCACTACACTTAATGTTTAATCAGGACTAGACAAACAGGATATTGATCATCACTCATGAACTAGTGAATTGCCTTAAAATAGGTTAGTTACTACCCAAGAAATCCAATGGTAACATCTTACGCTTTGAAGTCAGGTTACGAAATTTCGAACTTTTCAAAAAGCATCAGGTTCCTCACAATTACAATTATACCCTACTGACGAGTGCCAAAATCACGAAACATAAGTCTGAAAATTTTTGTAAACCATCTTCAACCACTTAGTATCTTAATATAAGCATAAGATATTCAATCACTTAGATTATTGCCCATGATGCAACTTGATCAGTCGAATTCGATCAGTATTCAAAGGTTAAACAAATACGACGCTAGTCACTACTCAGTAATCATTCAATCATAAATATTGAATCATTCTATTACATGGTCTGTTTTGACCAACTATTTTGGTCATTATAGTTTAAAATTTGTCTGACTGCTTAAGCAAACACTTCATTATAATCTCCTTGCAACATGCTAAAATACATGATAGTATGAAAAGAGTAATTTTGTGATGTCCAGTACAATCCTTATTTTATTACCAATATTAACCTATTTCGTCATATTTATCATATGAGTTGTTCTCAATTAATTAGTCTCTGGGGATTAAAGTTATAAATCAATTTTTATTTTAAAATAAAAGGTCCCATTTCATATATTACTATATATATTCCATGGTATTTATTGTCAATAGCTCAGTTGACCTTCATAATTTATAGAACATTACATTACATTGGATGACCTATTCAGTGTACAATGAAACGAAGAACCATGTACCTATTTACATTCGATAATTTTGATGTTTGATTATAATTCCTTGAAAAAGCTTGGACCAGATTGCCAGGCGAAATGTTGGATTTACTTCAAATTCATTCGCTGATATTTTACAAATATATTCTTCCTCCTATTTAATGTGTCTTACATCAACTCGGCACTCAAATACTGTGAAACTATTCGCTCTAATTTAGACGAAAGTTCTCATATCTTATCATTACAGTTAGGTATAGGCGTTAGTGTTTTGTTGTCAATTTACATGAGTTTACTTAGTTGATCTAGTTCTAATCATTTTAAAACATTTTTGCTTATTTATTTGCTGTATGATATTTCAACTTCACAAACCATACTTATGTTATTTATCTATTGGAATATATAAATATTGGCACAGAGGAGCACCGAATAGATGTGCGCCACACAAGTCACTTGATTTATGTGTGGGCTGTGGTACTAACCAGGTGCCTAGACCGAAGCAGGTGGTTTTCATAAGAGACTACACCCGTAGCCTTCGACCTAGAGATCTTATCTACAGAGCAGTGAAGCAACGTCAGGAGATGCAGTCCCATATTAGCTGGTGACCAATAATTGGTTCATACTCCATTTTTTCCCTCAGCATACTGGAGCCCATATGATCATTGGTTTGGAATCAGGGTTTTCCAACTATCCTAAATGGATTTTCCGTACCCACCAACCCGTTTAATGCGCCGCATATTCGCTTTTCGACTTCTCAATCTCAAAAACAACACCCTTACCCCTAGAAGTCAGTGAGTAGGACTTCCCTGGGAGTGGTTTTTTACTCGTGGCCACGTGAGAGCTTTTGGAGAAGAAGAGCTGACTCTCTCCACCATCAACCGTACCAGGATATAAATATTGCAAGTGTTTAAGGTGTTATCAGTTTTAGTAATTCATCCTGTTCCCTGTACGATAATGATTTATCCAATTAACATTTCAATTTGAGTTTCTTATATCGGTTAGTATAATGATACATATATATGTTAGACGGTAGAGTGTGAAGATCAATTTTCTAAAGATCATGATCTTTTCAAAGGTTCCTTTTTTGTACTTTTGTTTTTAACATATTTTAAGGGGAATTTTAAAATTACTATGTTCCTACATACTGATGGAATTTTCATATCTGGAAGTGAGTTACAAAAGGTTCTATTTGTTTAACTTACTTTCATATAGTTGTTTGGCATGGTAGCTACTTGAATCATTCTCCCTCTTAAACATTTTTCTGATAAACATAACTGTACTGCGATGAACAAACAGCTTAACTAGTGTATTCAAAAGAAGTGATACTATTCATATATCACTTGTACTCAAGCATACAATTCTTTGATAATTACACTTGCTAATGACTTGCGGAACATACGGTTAACTTTTGGAGGACACAAAGTTAACACATGCATGAATTTGATTGGAAATGCTTGTTCATACATCTCTTTCTTCTAGAGAGAACAGTATTCAAGTTTTAAACTTTTTAAATCAACCTTACTTTATTTTTCATTTAATGATTTTTGTAGACTAGTGCAGTTTGAAGATAGCTTTTGTCATAGATTGGTTTCAACTGAAAAGCCAATAGCATAATGGACCGTTGAGAGCTGCTTTTCCCAAGTATTCCAACTCAGTGATTACTGACGATTCGAGCAAATCAAAATGACCAACAGGTGTCATACTATTCACACTAAACTAAAACGTCCGTTCCATACCCCCTAGTTCTCAGTGCTTCATGACAAAAACTATGTCTAATTTTATTAGATTATGGCGATTTACTCTATATTTTTTATAATAAAGTGTCAACCAATTATTGCTTTATGATGAAATATTGCGTGCTAAATTTACCAATCAAAATTGCGATTGCAGTTCTTCCCCCCCCCGCGCATCCACTATTCCGTCTCTAGTCTAGAGTCCTAGACTAGACCGATCATACATCCTAATCTGCACGTTAACCTTGAGTCACTGGTAGCTACTTTCCTGTTGTTTGGTTACCTGCTAGCTCTTCTCTATCCCTTGCCTTGGGTTTGGAGAGTGATAGGTCTCGTTGATTGAACGCTATACTCGGATTCTAAGCTAGTCTTGTACCACCAAGCTAGAACTACACAGCTACTTGAACACGACAGAAAAGGCACAAAATATGCGAGAAGCACTTTACTCCAAAGTTTCATTTACGTACAGAAAATATAGGGTTTTTATAGAAATTTAGAAGTTTTTGGGTTTTCCTGAAAATTCTAGAATACTACTAAACATGGTAGCAGTGTAGTAATCAACCAATCAGAACCTCTACATGTGACTTTTCATTTTCGTGATATTTCTAGCAAAACTTCTAATCAAACGCTGATTGGATAAAATGCTTCTTAATGTTTCCTGAGCTCGTCATGTCTATTGCGAGTAATTTTTAGGATCATCCCAACAAAGAGAAACCATTAGACAGCTTCTACAACTAGTAAGTAGATCACTGCTGCAGATGCGAAGACTATGAAAGCAAAGTTCTCCACAGGTAAGCGTGTATGAGTATATGTTCAGGTTGCGGTACACGATTGCAAGTATTTAGTATGTTGCAACAGAATGGCAAACTGAGAGAGTATTCTGTGAATGAATATGTCACTGGAACTTGCTTCAATATTTATGAGAAAATGGAATTATATCACAAATATCCTAAAGAACTTGGTATTGATTCTAAGTACAATAATAATAGTAAGAAGTGAGGATGCTGTTTCATTAATTTTATTTTGTAGGTTTTCGATATTCTAGTCAGTGTAGAGAAAAGTCGACAAATATTACTTAAGAATCATTAATAACAAGGTGAGATTCCAATTTCTCTAACGCTTACTGTTGTGTAGCCTACTTTACGATAAAAAAAACATGGCGCGGAACATCAGAAAGTGTGGAGATGTGACAGGAACTCTGTTCACCATAAGACGTTCTTTGTGGTTGTATCTTTAGCTTAACTGTATTTACAACTTGTAAACTTATTTTACTGAATCAAAAGTTGTTCTTCTCTTATCAATAGTAATGATGTATCAATAAACTTTTGCATAATTGTTATCTTTGTCTTCATAGTAGTTTTATGTGAAGGCATACCGATAATCTTAACAAGTGATTGTTTGTGACAATTAGAAATAACTGTTTATCCGATTTATGAGTGCCCATTTAGTTATGAGAACTTGTAAATAGAGTATCAGTTTAGAAGTTTTGCAAACATGTTGCGTTGTATATTTAAGTTCCTTCATTATAACAGCATATTCAGGTGAATGCTATCAAAATTTATGGTGCAAAAGGACATAAACTTTCACCAGTTTTGTTACAAGATCTGAGACGCTACTCATTCCCCGCTTGTGGTATGTTTTTACAAAAAAAATCTCAAAGATCACATATAGTTGTTACATTTATATTTAAATAATTCACTAGATGAATAAACGTGGAGGCGATCAATCTGAAACACGGTTATCGTCAACGTGTGAATTGTTCGTTCACATAATTTTCCATATCCTTTTGTTCACTAGCATAGATTTGAATATTATAAAGGTTTTAGTCTTTCAATTAGTTGATAGAAGCCATAAGCTTCATATCAAAAAGTATATATAGATATCTTACCACTTTAATCAATGCATTTCTGAAAAACAACGAATCAATAATGAAGGGGTTTTTGTGAAGATTTCAGTAATTTTTTATAGTTGAAATCATAAGTCAATTAGAGCTAGACCACCATGGAAAACCTGGAAGCACTGGACGTCCGTTTCTTCTTATTTTGGGATTCCTCAGCAGTCCACATTCATGATCCCGCCTCGCGATATTCGAACCCAGGACCTATCAGTGTCGTACGCGAGCGCTTAACCTCTAGACCACTGAGCTGACCGGCATCCAACGGTGTTAATGTCTAACTTCAACCAATCCCACAATAAGATGAAATGGCCGTCCAGTGCTTCCAGGTTTCCCATGGTGTTCTCATGATTTCAACTATAAAAAAAGAATAATGAAACAAACGATTAAATTTGGTAATGTGTTTCGAATTCAATACTTTAAATAGAAATCAATGGAAAGCACATCTTCATTATTGCTCATTTATGTGCATTAGATCTCTGTTTATAATTTGGTCAATGGTTGTAGATTCTAATTACAGAAATTCATTCACAATTTCCATAACAAACACATTATAAATCCATATTAACTAACAACATAGTTCAGTTATCATGTTTGAAACAAACATAGATTGTTTTACTTATGAAGAATATGTGACTAATCAGTGTGATATTTACACTGATGTTATTCATAGTTGCTGTATGTGTTCAGAAAGTGGGCACAAAAGGATATCAACGTCAATTATTACTTTATAAAGAAGTTACATATTAATAGATCGGTTCCGTCAAAACTTACGATACTTATGATGGTTAGAATTGTTTATGGTTGTATATCAGAAACTTATGTATTGTTCAGAAATAGTTTATCGCAGAATTGCCTCAATCTGCATTTAATAAATAACTACCATACATCCGTATTCATCGACATTCTTTAAATTGGTAAATCAAATATTAAAGGTATTTAGAACCCGTTTTCGCATTTTACTTGCTTGAGTTTAGATTGATACAAATAACCACATTAAAGTTGAATTAACATTTACACAGATAATGAACAACAACTACATCAAACTACTAATAAATTGGGATGAAAACTACGTAACAAGCATAAGCACTAAGAAGATTGACATGTGACGGCAAAAAGTTGTGTTCATAGCTGATAAATAAAGACATCCAAAATAGTCGATAACATATGTACGAGAATGCATAGCATAACTTATTTTTCATACCTATAAAAACTGATGATTATTTTAACAGAACAGCCTACTTCTAAATTATAGTGTTGATTCAGTTGGTAATTTACATATCGTTGACGGATATTTTGTTATTTATTATTACTACAAATTGGTTTGCAAAATAGTTTATTATCAGAAAAGGGGGTTTTGTTGAGATTGTAGTAATTTTAATAGTTGAATTCATGAGTCGATTAAAGCTAGCCCATCATGAAAAACTTGGGAGCACTGGATGGCCGTTTCGTCCCAGTATTTAAGGTAGTAAATCATTGAAGACAATGGTGAATGGTGTCGCAATTCCGTGTATTGGTTGAAGTTATTCATAAACAGCGTCGGACGCCGGTTCAGTGGTCTAAAGGTTAAGTGTTCACTCGAAAGACCGAATGTCCTGGGTTTGAATCCCAAGAGCGGGATCAAAGGTGCGCACTGCTGAGGAGTCCTATACTAGGACGAAATGGCCGTCCATTGCTTCCAGATTTTCTGTGGTGGTCAAGCTTCAATCACCTCATGGATTCAAGTAATCTTGAATGCTTTTTTAGATAAAGATAAATACGAAAACTAAGTATATAAGATTGATTTCATCTTTCAAATGAACAAAAAGATAACTTGAATTACACATTTCTTTGTTACCTAATCATAATTTACCGTGAAATCAGGTTAAATTTGAAACTTATTCACAGTATGTGCTCTAACAGATGAAATCTACATTTTATTTTGGATAGTTATAGGAAAAATATAAGTGGATAAAGAACCTTATAGAAATATGAATCTTTTAGGATGCCTGTTTTTACAGAGTGACTAGCTTCTCGACTGTAGCCGCCATTTTCATGTAATAATCTGTCTTGCATTTTGATTGGGATAATATATCGATCACTGTTATGCCACCATTGAAAACCTAGAATCACTGGACTGCCAATTCGTCCTAATATGCGACTCATCAGCAGTGCTCGTCCGCAGTCCGGCATGCGGGATTCGAACACAGGAACTTCAGTCTCGCGCGCGAACGCTTCAACTTTAAACCACTGAGTCGGCATCCAACAGTGTTAAAGTCTAACTTCAACAAGTCCACGAAATTGCGCGACCATCTGCCATTGTCTGAAGTAGATAACTGTCTCTACCTGAAAGGATTAGCTCCACCGGTCACGGCTTCTTACTAGAACTCCGAGAATTCCTCTCACGAAGCTAGTTATTAGTGAGCACATAGTAATTATCATTAAGGAGTTGTGGAAATCGTCTTGTATCTCATGATGACCACATCGGGTCATATTGCCAAGAATATCGGTCTCATCAGATCCTACCATTTGAAGTGTAGTAAAACTAGAAGCAGCAAACTCATACCCTGAGGATGAAGTCATACTGCCATCTGTACTAAGATGTTATGATAGCAAGATGTTTCCCACCAACTATTATTGCTGCTTTCTGACAAAAAGGGAGATTTTATAAAACTTCTACCCCCATAATACCACAATTTTATCTTTCTTCAAGGACTTAAGTAGCCGTTGTTAAAGCCTTAAAAGTATACACCAAGTACTACTCACAAAAAATATCGTAATAGGCCTCAAGCAATTACCACTTGAACCGAATGGTTATGCTCTTAGCCTGGTTAGGCCACCGCTAATCCAATATCCATCACATGAATCTCGACAAGTAGTATTGCTTGATGGTGTTAACAATCGGTAAACGACACCTGCACTCATACCACTGACAGCACATGAGATCACGTTTTTATGGTCGGATTTCTTCCTCATCCTTTAATATTTCTTTTATTCCTATAGTTGACCTTTTTTGATAACTTCACTCTCTTACCGATGCGCTGTCAATGATGACAGTTCGAGATGACATATTAATATTCCCAGAAAAATCTAGCTCCAAATGTTAAGTAAGAAATCGTTGAACAAGGAGACCTCCAAAATCAACTCAAAGATAGATGAAAATTAATCATAACGCTCTGAGCAGTAGTTATAAAGTCTCTATAGAAAATTGTTGCTCGTTATGGAGCACACGCTTAGACTCTGATCATGTCCTAGTGGCAACACCTATTTACCATCATCTAAGTTTAATCACAAAATTTGTATTGTGAAGGCCCATTAGTGATGACCTCCAAAATGAAGGAGTCGGGAATATATTTTAAGAATTACAGAGGCACTTAGACAACCATGAAAATGGTAATCAATCCGATTTAGCTTATCATGATATCCAAACATGCTTGGCTTTTTCTTACTAACGTGTACCATTTTTGGTGAAGGCTAGATGCTTCCCCAACAGTCTATCATTCTGATAAGTAATCCGTTGTTTTCAATCATATTTTATATGCTTATTCTTTTTTACTATTACTAACATTAGTACTTCTACTTCTAATTGACTGTTCGTCTTCATGATCTTATCTCACTGTACTGATGTGTTGTGGAAACTAGGACCAACGGATGGATGTATAGGTGATTCTACCTTGTGTATAACTGACTAACTGATATTTAACATCCAAATGAGTAATTTTTCAAAGTCATTTCACAAGATGTCATCAGCATATATGTCTTGAGTTTTAGCACTCACTATAACAGCCTAATAGCCACTTCATACTGATAATCCCTAAGAAGTTTAAAGTACATATAATACAGCACTGAAACCAGTCTGTCCATTTAAAAATAACTGTCCTTTAGAATAGCACAGTTTGTCAATGTTAACTTAGTCGATAAGATTTACTGTATACTACCTTATTCCTTAATAAGTTGAGTACAATTGGATAACTTCAATGAAAGTCTTTATAGCTTTCCCTATCATTTCAAGTTATTGTTCTGCAACCAAGTAATTTGTAATAGTTCTAAAATTTTGATTAAAATCAAATCGTAGCTAACAAACCAATGTAGCTTATAATAACTTCAGTATCACTAATCAGAAAACTATTTGAAAATAAATCTGAAAGAACCTAAGCCATTACTTACTGCCCATTCCTTTTTTTAAATTGTAAGTTAACAGCTGGCCAACCATAAATAGATTGTGATGGATATTGTACTGTGATAGCTACTGATCGATTAACTGCATTTCTCATTATGTATTTATCGAACAAAATGAATGAGTAAATATTGCTTTCTAGCAAGCGCCTTACCATGGCTTTACACTAATGAATCATTTAAAGTTGATAGTAAAAGTCTTATCACTATAGGGGATTTATGTAGACTGTATGACTCGCATAGTTTAAACCACGAATTGATCTTAGCTAGACCACCTTTGAAAATCCGGAAAGGATAGACGACTGTTTCATCCTAATATGGAACTATCTTCAACAACCTCTATAAATCCCCCTAGGACTGATATTAATAATGTTCTCACTAGTGGCTAGCTTTATTATTCAACTCCAGGAGTTCTAGTTAAAAGCTATGATCAGTATAGTTCAACCGTGTCTGATGTGAAATAGCTATCCACATTGGGAAAAGAACGTCGTCACAAAATATTGTTAGTTGATTGAAGTTAGACATCAACACGTTGGATGCCAGTTTAAGTCTCAAAATCAAGTATTCATGGCTTTCACCGAATTCAGAACCTTTGGTCTTGCGTGTGAATGCTTAACATGTAGACCACTGAGATGGCATCCAACGACGTTAATGTCTAACTTTAACCTATCCATGATCTTGTGCAACCCTTCATCTATTGTCTGATGTGGGTGAATGTCTCCACACGACACTATTGGAATCCACTAGTCACGGCTTCTCACTAGAACTTCAGGAAATCCATCTTGATGCTAGTCACCACTGAGCACATAATTATTATCACAGTGAGGATTTGTGGGGATTGTAGTAACTTCAGTAGTTGAATTCATGAACCAATTTAAGTTATACCACTATTGAAAACCTGGAATCACTGGACGGTCGTTTTTTAAACTTATTATGGTATCTTTGGAATTTTTAATTTAAAATTTTGGTTGAATTTTATGTTGGAAATCGTCGGTACTTTTAAATTAGTTTTTGTTTTCAAACAATCCTTAATAAGGAATATCATTCTCAACGCATTAGAATCCAGATAAGTATAACCAATTTATCGAAGTTTTCATTATGCCAAATGGTTTTAATTCAATGAAACGGTCATTTCTTCTAATCTCGTTCATACTGCAGGTGAATGAAATCAAAGCATCAGAATAAAGGCCAACTAAAGTCGGTTTGTAATGTGCACTTCATTAAATTGCCCCTTTAGATTTTGGTAATAAGACATTTGGAAAGAGTCCGCCATTGCCGTTTCCCTATTTGAGAATATCGCTCGGTCATCGAACGAGGCCTGATAAACTCTCTCAGTTACTTGTGTCCACTTTTTTACTTCAGATATTAAAAATATGAGGGCTTGATGATCTAACTAAAAGAAAATCGATACAAATTATGCCAATATGCGATCTTACAATAAGGTTGTCAGAGTGCATATGAAAGTCTGAACTGAATCAAAAGTCCATATTTGTTTGGAAAACTCCCCCAATATATAAATGAAACATTTAATTTCTATTTCTCAACTTTTGAGCTCACTACATGAAAACTTCAACTTTCCGAAGAGTTACATTTTATTGAATACATACAGACAACATCATCTAGTAGTATCCTGAATTTCAAGATCACTAGAGAATTCCTAATTTCTTAATTACACTTTAAGCTATTACACACATTATGGAATAATTTCTGGAGCAAGTACACACTACTTGGTAGCTGTATAGTAGGGAATGTTAAATCAATTGAAGTCTAGATAAAGTGAGAGAACTTTTAATGTAAGCTTTATAGATGGTAAATCTTAGCTGTGTAAATATTTGTACTAGTTCCTCATAGCTAAATAACTTCCAATGTTAACTTAATGATCTATCTATGTGAGATATATCGCGTTCATTCTGTTTACCTACCACAGTACAATGTAAACACTCAAATCAAATCAAATATGATCAGAATAGTTTTGTCAATACATGACAACCATCCAAATGTCATTTTACGAATTGAGTAAATGATACATCTGTCACGAAATAAGATGACAGCTTGTGTGCTTATACGAAGAAAAGATTTTATTCAACTGGTCGACGAGACTAATGTTAACGTGGATTGTGATGAGATCCGAGTAAATGATACACTACTGATTAACTTAAACACTTGACTGATTATCATTTGTTTGATTAAATGTTGAATATACCTGTAGAGTTTGTCTTCACAATTGAACTCATTTGGAAATCAACTTGAGTTTCCATGTGCATGATCCTGACATTAGTGATAACCTTGTACTGAATGAACGAAATCGAGATACAGTATTCAACATGATGATAGATGTGATAATGTCTGTGGAGTATGATCCAAATCGGAGACATGCAATTCCTAAAGTTTTGTAAAAAACAAATACTGTTATCTTTATGAAAACAAAGCCGAAATGTTTATTCGGAATTCCACTATTCATCACCAGATAAGTGTAATTAATGACCATATTGTAACTTGACATTATTATATATGAATAGTACACTCACTTGATAGTTTGTTTATTGTGTGTATTAACAATGAACACTATGTCAATAGAATGGAGTATATCATTGTGATCATAGTTAGTAATCTGTTTACTTCCATTGAACTGATTTAATAGAAATTGTTTACTGAGAGTATTGAAGTGATTTATTAACTATGGAATTGTCAACATAATTGTCAACCATTTGGTAAGTAATTAAACTTACCAAACATTAATTTAATTGGCAATATTTTACATCCATCCAAAAAAACTGGAGTTCACTTATTCATCTACTTACTGACAAATTTTTATATTATGCATTATCTTGTAGTGCAACGCTTCGCTAATCTTTCACCTCAATAACCGTTATAACACAAATCTCAACGGTGCATGAAATCAAAAGACAAAGATAAGCTGCAATTACAGTTTATTATCAAATAACACAGTCCACAAAGCTACAAGCACAAGAGTAAGTATCAGTGAGCAAATTACATAGGCAAATTTATAGTCAAACTGTCTAATAGCGCTGCAAGACAAAGCAAAAGCTAATAATAGGACTTGAGTGCATACATATATGGGGAGGAGGATGAGTCCTCGAATGATATTTAAACAATCAACGTTTTGGTTAGAGTTTGTCATGTGCTCTAGTGATCATAATTGTACAAAGATATATGCAAATTGTTACTATCCAAATGACAATGTCTATTAAGTAAGTTAATAAAAGGGTTTAACCAAAATTAACCGTAATCGAAATTAGTTGTAGGATAGTTGCTATAATCCTTCCAGAGCATAAAAGAAAAGAGATACGAAATTCGGAACCAATTAAAAAATAGCTCATAAGGTTATTTAAGTTATTTGTTACCTATTGTGACATCATGTATGGAAGCTTTAAGCTTGAGGTTATTTCAATCACTGATAATTTTAAAAGTATTCTAAAATACTGAGACTGTTTACCGTATAGTGACAATAAAATTCTCTTAACTGCTTAAAGCCCCCAAATGCCCTGGTACGGCCGAGAGTGGGGAGATGCCGCTCTCTCTCTAAAAATGCTCTCATAGGGCCACATGTATATAGCCTCTATCAGGGTAGTCCTACTCACTGCCTTCTCATGGCGGAGGTGTTGTTTACGAAATCAAGAGGACGAAAAGCGAATGTCCGGAGCTTTAACCAGGTTGGTGGACACGATGAGTCCACATAGGGGAGTTGGAAAACCCTGATTCCAAACCAATGGTGCACATAGGCTCCAGTATCCTGAGGGAACAAATGGCGTATGAATCAATTGTTGGTCACCGGCTACCATGGGACTGCAACTCCCTACGATGCTCCACTGCCTTGTGGATCAGTTCTTTAGGTCAAAGGTTCTGGGTGTGGTCCCCTAAGGAAACCACCTGCTTCGGTGTGGGCACCTGGGCAGTATCCAAGCCCTGACACAAACCAAATGAGATTTGTGTGGCGCATATGTATCTGGTGCTTCCTTGGATCAATATATATGTGTTCAAATAAATAAAAAACTGCTTAAAAATGAATGAATTTTTAGAATATACAATGAATAATGTTCTATTTTGAACCTTGTAAGCAATCAACTATCAACTTTAGCCTATAACATAAGAAGTATCTAAATATCCTTGTTGGAATCTCGTGAATTCTTTTCTATTGGAAATTCTGTAGTACCATTAATATCAACGTAAGTTTGATTGATAATTTCTTTATATCCTTCTGTATTTTTGTTAATACTATTATTCTATAGTAATTCCTATTGCTTTTTCCTTGTATTTTGAAGAAGGCATTCACCATGTTGTATAGAGTATTGAAGGAAATTAATGGGGTAAAAGATCAACATTTTGATGTCATTAAGAATATGCTTTTGAATAAACTCATGAAATAAAGTACAAATGATTCTTATTGGATATAAATCATACATTCTACTCATATCTTTTCCTTCGTATATTTTTGATAGGACGAGATGCAGGTATACTAGAACTTGTCCGTAAGAAGAAAAGTATACAAGTGATAGATCACTGAGTAGTAACCAACGTCACGTTTTTCTGATCTTGTGTAGTGCTGACCGAATTCTTTAGATTGTCGAATTAAGGTCACCAATCCAAATGATTTAACATTGCGTACACTACCTTGTGATGTTAGGCGGTTGGTGCTGATAAATAAGAAAATTTAGATCTAGGTTTTATACTTTTTAGTGCTCGTCAGCAAGGTGTACATGCACTCTCAATGGAACTGGTCCACCCTGAAAGATTTTATCTTGTGTCGCCCGGCTTCACAGTTAGAGACGTTATCATTGATGTACAATTGATTGATCACTGGATAATGGTCAATATCAACTATATGTTTTCTTAGTGTTAATCGGATTCTATAGATCATGTTATTATGTGGATATTAGTCTATGTGGACTGACATGTGTACCATTGGTCATCACTCAGTAATTAATCGGTTGTAAATACATCTCTGTCCTACAGGTTAGTTACAGCTCGAATAGTTCAGTAGTAACGTTTCTGATTATGAAACTAAGTGGCACAGAATCGTATCCGTAAGCGAAAGTCAAGTTTACAACTGCACCTTGCTGACTAGTGCCAAATAGCACTTAACCTAGGCACAAGGTTTCTCATCGAATATCCTTATTCATTTACTTTTTATTTGGGAGAAGCTTGGTAAAATATTGCATGGCGAGAATTCTATACTGTACTTATCACGAAATAGTAAATAAAGTGACTATCATAGTTATTATCAAAAAAATACCGTAATTTCTAACCAAAAAGTAGCTGGCTAAATCGGTTCATTTAATTCATACTTATTATTTAGATTATATAGTTATATATAGTTAAAAAGAACCGCTCTAGTGTGACCTAAGAACTCGAGTTGTAACTTAATTACTTCTTGTCAAAGAGTTTACAACTGATTAGTCGTTTCATTTCAGCTTTTCACTAAATATATCTAAAGTACTTGAACAATTTAGAAAACTGAATTCATTTAGTATTGTTTGTTTGAATCTTCCCATTGATGTTTAGGACTGCAACTGGTCAGTCTCTAATTGGCAGATGTGCATACTGTGCGTATTGCCTCGATATAGCCTTAATTCAAAAGCATGGTAAGCAGAGATGAATGGTGGCTAGCAGTGGAATCCAGTTTGACGCGCGTTTCTTCTTATTTGGGACTCGTCAGCTGAATGTACCTGCTTGACCAAGCTTTTGTAAAAATAATAGACAATGAAAAGTGTTGAAGTTCTGATGCACACCGTGCAACAAGTAATGAATGGAGTTTCATATCATTACCTTTACTTAATATGAAATTTTCAAAGAAGAAAAGTGTCTGAGTAAAACAGAGAAATACAATGTTACAAAGATACTCCATGGATATATGTTTTCCTAATAAATGATGTAACTTAGAAGTCATGCAATAAGAATTTACAAAACTAAATCATACTCCTTTTCGTTCGATCATTCACAATGCAATGTGAATTTCCGTTAGTTTCATTGCTTCTATTTTTTTTAAAAAACATGCGAATGTAGAATATCCGGCTGTCTAACTTGAAAATTGACGGATTATGGTAAAAAGTGAAAAATTATTACCCAGCATCGAAATTTAATAATCATTTTATCGATTCAAAAGAATTGAGAATAAAATGTAGTGCGTGTTAGGCTGATAAAGTGAGGGCAACATTCTTATAGAACTCAAAACAACTCAACCAACAACAAACGTCAAGACAGTCCTACTGTACAGAGCTGAAAATTGGAGAACTACTGCAATCAACACCAAAAACGTACAAGTATTTGTGAACAATTGTCTAAGCATAATACTCAAAGTCTGTTGTCGATACACCATCGAAAACAATCTACTATAAGAGAGAGCAAACCAGATTCCAAATGAAGAGGAAATTAGAAAAAGACGTTGAAAGTGGATAGAACATACATTTCGGATTTCACCAAACTGCATCACGAGGCAGTTCCTAACTTGGAATCTAGAAGGGAAACAGAAAAGAGGAAGGCCAAATAAAACACTGCGTCGTGAAAAGAAAGCAGACATGAAAAGGTTCAGTAGTAGTGAGAAAGGTTTGCCCAGGATAGGGTTGAATGGAGAATGCTGATGGTCGGCCTATGCTCCTCGACGAGGGGTAACAGGAGTAAGTTAGTACGATAAATATTTTCTTACTATTAATATGACATTATGATTGCATACAAACAGACACTTCCATAAATCGTGAAAAGAAAATACATCGTAATGAGGGTGTTTCCTCCTTGCTATCGTAGTATTACATAATCATTAAATTTGAATGCCGATTTATAGTAAATTCAACTAAAATATTGAATATCTGCCTTTCACATTAAGTTTTGTTTATAATATCTTGCATATAAGTAATATTTACACCTATATATTCTTGTCAAGTTTTCTATGCAAACATTCCTTCAGGATAAATGTATTCATGAAATAGTTATTGAAAATTGCTAAAGAATCTTTTTTAGATTGAATCAATTGTGTATTGTATTTACTGAACTTTTTCAGTGTCCAATGACTAATTACATGATAACATCTCTGTCTTACTTGAGTTTGGCTCAGCAACGACGCCTAAGACTGCGAAGCTGAGTGGACGCCCAGTAGAACAGAGGCAATGTACAGACTAACTTCAAGCTCTCAACATCTCAATACAGTGCATCGGACTCCTAGTCACCTGTATTTATGACCACACTACGACCAACATTCAAAAAGACTGGACAAATAAGAAGATGGTTGCTACATAGAACCTTTTGAGCTAGTGAACAGATCTCTGACGACCTGACTGAATATCTGGGCTACCTATTCCTACTATCTAGATATTTCAACAAGCTTTTGTTTGTTTTAACATTCGTATAATCTATTCAGGTGCGTTTATAAAAATATTACATTTCGCTGTACAAGTTTCAAAAGATGTATAATCAGAGACGTCGTGGTGACTGGCAGCATTGAAAAGAATGAACATTATTCAAATGTCGATTCCTGAACTGTTAACATCTAACTGGAGATCATTCAATATTTATCGTCAAGTTCAATCAAGAAATAAGAAAAAGAAGCTTGCTGAAATACTTTGTGCTGAGAATTCTATATTGTTCCAAAAATATAATATTGAATAATGCCATTAATAATTGATTAAAGTAGGTGAATCAAATAACTATATGTATATTAAGCAAAGATGGATAGTGGCTAGAGGAGTGAACATTAACTCTGAGATGCAGGTACATCCAGCTGACGAGTCCTAAATAGGACGAAACGCGCGTCAAACTGGATTCCACTGCTAGCTACTATCCATCTTTGCTTACTATGCTTGTGAATTTAGGCTATATCGAGGCAATACGCACAGTATGCACACATGCCAATTAGAGACTGACCAGTTGCATTCCTTAACATCAATGAGAAGATTCAAACATACAATACTAAGTGAATTTATATGTATATTTCCACTAAATGTGGTAAATGACTGTGAATAATACCTTTTTTTAAAGTTGAAGTAAGTTAAAACAATTAGCCTCGTTGATTCGAATGATTGATAAATGAGTCAAAAGCTTCGATTATCATTATTAGTGGAGATTAATTTTCAATATTTAATTGAAGAGTATACACCAAATGTATCTGAACATTCAGAGACAGTTATTTTATGTGTAATGTTTGACTAATTAGTTAGCGAACGTAGTTCCTCTCTGTTTAGAAAGAGATGAAACGAGGTTATATCAATGTATACCTCTGTTTTTGTTACACTTGACAGATAGTGTTTACAATCATTCATGGTTTTCTCTTTAAATTTATTACTGAGAGTTTATTAAGACTGAAATTTCTTTCACGTTCCATGCTTTGATACTAATAAGTCTGTTTGACAGTAAAACTTACAAGGACAACCAACCACGCACAAGAATATTAGAACAAACTGATGTAAGGCTCGTGGGATAACCAAGAAGCTCAGTTCTACGTGAAAATTTGATTTCTCAAATTCTGTTCAGCAAAAGTGGACGGATATAAGTGCTGTGTACATTATATATTTACGGTCATTGAAAGTAGAAGACTAGCAAGGCACATAGTTTAAAGTAGTCTAGTTTTTGGAGAGCATTTTTAAAGTACATAGAATATTACCAATTAAAAGGGTGAATATTCTGCAAGAGTCTAGTACAGGGACGAATTAAAAACAATTACGACTAATTTTCATCCAGTTCCTAGCCAATCAAAAACAGACTTGCAAATGGATAGTTTGTGGCAAATGTAGGACTATGAAAAAATATCATCTAGATTTCAATTACTTTCATGTTATTCAGTATTAAAAACAATCTTTAACAAAGACCAAATTATTAGTATTGAGGGCTGTGGAGATTTCGGATTTTACTGAGATCACAGACCGAAATCAGTTACACGACCTTTGAAGGCCTGAAGATTTTACATAGTTATTCTTTCAAAATGTGCATCTATCACGCCGTCACAGAGGACCGAAACTATTATCTTCGGTTTCTTGCTTAAATACTTAACTTCTACACTACTGGACCTGCATTCAAAGATGTACTAGGGTAAGTTCATTTGACTGTCTCAACAAAAATTCAACAATCTCTACAACCCGGTACTCATAATTGTCATGTGCCTACTGGAGACTATCTTTCAGCAATAATCCCCAGAGTTCTAGTGAGAAGGCGTGACCAGTAAATTTCAATCGTATTAGGTGTTAGAAAGATACCAACGACAAAGGGGGATGGTTGTGCAGTGTCGGAGTTTGGTCGAAGTTAGTCTTATATACCATTAGATCCCGGTTCAATGGTATTGAGGTTAAGCGTCTAGGTGCAATACCTAATATCTAGAGTTACGATTCTCCGGTGCTCAAAGGGTAAACCTTCAGACCACTGGGCTTGGATCCAATGGTGTTAATGTACACTACTGAGTAATTCCCCACTACGATTAAACAGCAGTCCAATGCTTCCAGGTTTTCAACGGTTGTCCAACTTAAATTGGTCAGTACTTTTTATTTATTTAAACACATAAACATTGGTACATATATTTTGCAACGTTAAGAAATATCAAGGTAAAATGAGATTTTTGATTTAATTAATGGTCAGATTCTTCAGAATAAAAAATTTAGACTAAACATCAAACATATCTCGGTGATTTATTCAGTTTTATATTCAGCTTAGGCTTATAGTGAAATATAGACTATGAAAATTAGCATTGATGCAATAAATTCAAATGATTAGTACAATCATTACTAGCGTAATGAACGAGAACACAAATTGGAACAACCAAATGTATGTTAACATGAAATTACAAAGTTATCTGGTAAAATGGGAATACCATGCGTCCAATGCTTCATTTTCAAAGCGTCCATCAATTGTCCATACTAATCACTCTTTGTTCCCGTTCTTTTCTATTCGATCTACTCAACCTTCTGCTGCTAGACATTCCATTTTCGATTGGTATCACATACTATTTATATCTGTTGACATAAGTAGCATACACCACGCTAGTACGAATAGAATTTGGACATAATGAATAAATATTAATTGTTTACAAGATAAAATTCAATGAAAATATAAATACTACTAATAAGAAATTATCATTATTATATTAATGTACATTTCAATGTTGTAAAATTAATGACATTCGTGTGAATTTAAATAATTAAAATCAATCTATTAATTTTATGGTTGAGATCATGTGTCAATTAAAGCTAGACCACCATGGAAAACCTAGAAGCACTAGACGATAGTTTCGTCTCACTGTGGGACTCCTCAGCAGTGCGCATCCACGGTCCCGCCTCGCTAGATTCCAACCCAGGATCTATCAGTTTCGCGCGCAAGCGCTTAACCTCTAGACCACTGAACTGGCCGTCATCGAACGGTGTTAATGTTTAACTTCAACAAGTGCAAGAAATTAAGCGACACATCCATCACTGCCTTCAATTAGTTACTAACTCACAACAGACCTGGTTAAACTCCATTGGTCACTGTTTCTCACTAGAACTCCAGGAAATACCTCTTGAAGTCAGTCACTAGTGAGCTATTAAAACTATTCAAATTACTACAATATCCACAAAAACCCCTTCTGATATCAACAATTAATCGTCGGCATCCAAAGGTGTTAATATCTAACTTTAACAAATCCACGAAATTGTGCCACCATCCGCGAGCAGGATCGTGGATGAGCACTGCTGAGGGATCCCATACTAGGACAAAATGACCGTCCATTACTACCAGGTTTTCCATGGTGGTCTAGCTTTATTTGACTCATGAATTCAACTAAAAAATTATCGAAATCTCCACAAAACCCCCTTCTGATAATATTTTTTCGTTATTGTGATTAATTTAGAACAATATTACATTGGTCCCAATCAGATCATTTATACCCGATTATATGATGCATTATATCATCCAGTTTTCGGTAATATATTGCCTTCAAATGCCCTGGTACGGCCGACAGTGGGGAGGGTACGCTCTCCCTCTCCAAACGCTCTCACATGGCCATGCGTATATAGCCTCTCCAAGAGAAGTCCTACTCACTGCCCTCTCGTTCCAGGGGTGTTTTTACGGAATTAAGAGGACGAAAAGTAAAATGTCCGGCGCTTCAACCGGGTTGGTGGGTATGGAGGATCCACCTAGGGGAGTTGGAAAACCCTGATTCAAAACCAACGGTGTACATAGGCTCCAGTATCCTGAGGGAACAAATGGCGTATGAATCAATTGTTGGTCACCGGCTACCATGGGACTGCAACTCCCTACGATGCTCCACTGCCTTGTGGATCAGTTCTTTAGGTCAAAGGCTCCGGGTGTGGCCCTCTAAAGGAACCACCTGCTTCAGTTTGGCACCTTGGACAGTATCCACAGCCCTCACACAAATCAAATGAGATTTGTGTGGTGCATATATATCTGGTGCCCCTTTGTACCAATATTTATGTGTTTAAATAATAATAATAATAGTAATAATAATAATAATACTAATAATAGATTATTTAGCTCTATATGTCATAAATGTTCAAGTCGATTGATGTCGACTGTTTTTAATGTGCATATATATATTGGTATAACGGTTAATTAAATTAGATACTTTATAATCAGTATTTTGTTACAGGTAGTATATGATTTCACTGAACTTTTAATAATTTAAACCAACAATCAGAAAATTCAATACTAAAACTTTAGACCTACTACTGCTCTCTCTATACTTTATTTTACATATTGAATTGAAATAGGCAAACAATAAGAATCAAGGAATAGTGAACACTTTTTCATCCTGTTCTACGACTATACATCAGGAATCGATCTGAGGAGGTTCAAGCTCTGTAGTAAGTGCATTACTTCTAGACAGCTGAGTCAGTATTCAGTTTGTGGTGTCTTATATATATATATAGAATTTGAGAAATCAAATTTTCACGTAGAACTGAGCTTCTTGGTTATCCCACGAGCCTTACATCAGTTTGTTCTAATATTCTTGTGCGTGGTTGGTTGTCCTTGTAAGTTTTACTGTCAAACAGACTTATTAGTATCAAAGCATGGAACGTGAAAGAAATTTCAGTCTTAATAAACTCTCAGTAATAAATTTAAAGAGAAAACCATGAATGATTGTAAACACTATCTGTCAAGTGTAACAAAAACAGAGGTATACATTGATATAACCTCGTTTCATCTCTTTCTAAACAGAGAGGAACTACGTTCGCTAACTAATTAGTCAAACATTACACATAAAATAACTGTCTCTGAATGTTCAGATACATTTGGTGTATACTCTTCAATTAAATATTGAAAATTAATCTCCACTAATAATGATAATCGAAGCTTTTGACTCATTTATCAATCATTCGAATCAACGAGGCTAATTGTTTTAACTTACTTCAACTTTAAAAAAAGGTATTATTCACAGTCATTTACCACATTTAGTGGAAATATACATATAAATTCACTTAGTATTGTATGTTTGAATCTTCTCATTGATGTTAAGGAATGCAACTGGTCAGTCTCTAATTGGCATGTGTGCATACTGTGCGTATTGCCTCGATATAGCCTAAATTCACAAGCATAGTAAGCAAAGATGGATAGTAGCTAGCAGTGGAATCCAGTTTGACGCGCGTTTCGTCCTATTTAGGACTCGTCAGCTGGATGTACCTGCATCTCAGAGTTAATGTTCACTCCGCTAGCCACTATCCATCTTTGCTTAATATACATATAGTTATTTGATTCACCTACTTTAATCAATTATTAATGGCATTATTCAATATTATATTTTTGAAACAATATAGAATTCTCAGCACAAAGTATTTCAGCAAGCTTCTTTTTCTTATTTCTTGATTGAACTTGACGATAAATATTGAATGATCTCCAGTTAGATGTTAACAGTTCAGGAATCGACATTTGAATAATGTTCATTCTTTTCAATGCTGCCAGTCACCACGACGTCTCTGATTATACATCTTTTGAAACTTGTACAGCGAAATGTAATATTTTTATAAACGCACCTGAATAGATTATACGAATGTTAAAACAAACAAAAGCTTGTTGAAATATCTAGATAGTAGGAATAGGTAGCCCAGATATTCAGTCAGGTCGTCAGAGATCTGTTCACTAGCTCAAAAGGTTCTATGTAGCAACCATCTTCTTATTTGTCCAGTCTTTTTGAATGTTGGTCGTAGTGTGGTCATAAATACAGGTGACTAGGAGTCCGATGCACTGTATTGAGATGTTGAGAGCTTGAAGTTAGTCTGTACATTGCCTCTGTTCTACTGGGCGTCCACTCAGCTTCGCAGTCTTAGGCGTCGTTGCTGAGCCAAACTCAAGTAAGACAGAGATGTTATCATGTAATTAGTCATTGGACACTGAAAAAGTTCAGTAAATACAATACACAATTGATTCAATCTAAAAAAGATTCTTTAGCAATTTTCAATAACTATTTCATGAATACATTTATCCTGAAGGAATGTTTGCATAGAAAACTTGACAAGAATATATAGGTGTAAATATTACTTATATGCAAGATATTATAAACAAAACTTAATGTGAAAGGCAGATATTCAATATTTTAGTTGAATTTACTATAAATCGGCATTCAAATTTAATGATTATGTAATACTACGATAGCAAGGAGGAAACACCCTCATTACGATGTATTTTCTTTTCACGATTTATGGAAGTGTCTGTTTGTATGCAATCATAATGTCATATTAATAGTAAGAAAATATTTATCGTACTAACTTACTCCTGTTACCCCTCGTCGAGGAGCATAGGCCGACCATCAGCATTCTCCATTCAACCCTATCCTGGGCAAACCTTTCTCACTACTACTGAACCTTTTCATGTCTGCTTTCTTTTCACGACGCAGTGTTTTATTTGGCCTTCCTCTTTTCTGTTTCCCTTCTAGATTCCAAGTTAGGAACTGCCTCGTGATGCAGTTTGGTGAAATCCGAAATGTATGTTCTATCCACTTTCAACGTCTTTTTCTAATTTCCTCTTCATTTGGAATCTGGTTTGCTCTCTCTTATAGTAGATTGTTTTCGATGGTGTATCGACAACAGACTTTGAGTATTATGCTTAGACAATTGTTCACAAATACTTGTACGTTTTTGGTGTTGATTGCAGTAGTTCTCCAATTTTCAGCTCTGTACAGTAGGACTGTCTTGACGTTTGTTGTTGGTTGAGTTGTTTTGAGTTCTATAAGAATGTTGCCCTCACTTTATCAGCCTAACACGCACTACATTTTATTCTCAATTCTTTTGAATCGATAAAATGATTATTAAATTTCGATGCTGGGTAATAATTTTTCACTTTTTACCATAATCCGTCAATTTTCAAGTTAGACAGCCGGATATTCTACATTCGCATGTTTTTTAAAAAAAATAGAAGCAATGAAACTAACGGAAATTCACATTGCATTGTGAATGATCGAACGAAAAGGAGTATGATTTAGTTTTGTAAATTCTTATTGCATGACTTCTAAGTTACATCATTTATTAGGAAAACATATATCCATGGAGTATCTTTGTAACATTGTATTTCTCTGTTTTACTCAGACACTTTTCTTCTTTGAAAATTTCATATTAAGTAAAGGTAATGATACGAAACTCCATTCATTACTTGTTGCACGGTGTACATCAGAACTTCAACACTTTTAATTGTCTATTATTTTTACAAAAGCTTGGTCAAGCAGGTACATTCAGCTGACGAGTCCCAAATAAGAAGAAACGCGCGTCCTGGATTCCACTGCTAGCCACCATTCATCTCTGCTTACCATGCTTTTGAATTAAGGCTATATCGAGGCAATACGCACAGTATGCACATCTGCCAATTAGAGACTGACCAGTTGCAGTCCTAAACATCAATGGGAAGATTCAAACAAACAATACTAAATGAATTCAGTTTTCTAAATTGTTCAAGTACTTTAGATATATTTAGTGAAAAGCTGAAATGAAACGACTAATCAGTTGTAAACTCTTTGACAAGAAGTAATTAAGTTACAACTCGAGTTCTTAGGTCACACTAGAGCGGTTCTTTTTAACTATATATAACTATATAATCTAAATAATAAGTATGAATTAAATGAACCGATTTAGCCAGCTACTTTTTGGTTAGAAATTACGGTATTTTTTTGATAATAACTATGATAGTCACTTTATTTACTATTTCGTGATAAGTACAGTATAGAATTCTCGCCATGCAATATTTTACCAAGCTTCTCCCAAATAAAAAGTAAATGAATAAGGATATTCGATGAGAAACCTTGTACCTAGGTTAAGTGCTATTTGGCACTAGTCAGCAAGGTGCAGTTGTAAACTTGACTTTCGCTTACGGATACGATTCTGTGCCACTTAGTTTCATAATCAGAAACGTTACTACTGAACTATTCGAGCTGTAACTAACCTGTAGGACAGAGATGTATTTACAACCGATTAATTACTGAGTGATGACCAATGGTACATATGTCAGTCCACATAGACTAATATCCACATAATAACATGATCTATAGAATTCGATTAACACTAAGAAAACATATAGTTGATATTGACCATTATCCAGTGATCAATCAATTGTACATCAATGATAACGTCTCTAACTGTGAAGCCGGGCGACACAAGATAAAATCTTTCAGGGTGGACCAGTTCCATTGAGAGTGCATGTACACCTTGCTGACGAGCACTAAAAAGTATAAAACCTAGATCTAAATTTTCTTATTTATCAGCACCAACCGCCTAACATCACAAGGTAGTGTACGCAATGTTAAATCATTTGGATTGGTGACCTTAATTCGACAATCTAAAGAATTCGGTCAGCACTACACAAGATCAGAAAAACGTGACGTTGGTTACTACTCAGTGATCTATCACTTGTATACTTTTCTTCTTACGGACAAGTTCTAGTATACCTGCATCTCGTCCTATCAAAAATATACGAAGGAAAAGATATGAGTAGAATGTATGATTTATATCCAATAAGAATCATTTGTACTTTATTTCATGAGTTTATTCAAAAGCATATTCTTAATGACATCAAAATGTTGATCTTTTACCCCATTAATTTCCTTCAATACTCTATACAACATGGTGAATGCCTTCTTCAAAATACAAGGAAAAAGCAATAGGAATTACTATAGAATAATAGTATTAACAAAAATACAGAAGGATATAAAGAAATTATCAATCAAACTTACGTTGATATTAATGGTACTACAGAATTTCCAATAGAAAAGAATTCACGAGATTCCAACAAGGATATTTAGATACTTCTTATGTTATAGGCTAAAGTTGATAGTTGATTGCTTACAAGGTTCAAAATAGAACATTATTCATTGTATATTCTAAAAATTCATTCATTTTTAAGCAGTTTTTTTATTTATTTGAACACATATATATTGATCCAAGGAAGCACCAGATACATATGCGCCACACAAATCTCATTTGGTTTGTGTCAGGGCTTGGATACTGCCCAGGTGCCCACACCGAAGCAGGTGGTTTCCTTAGGGGACCACACCCAGAACCTTTGACCTAAAGATCTGATCCACAAGGCAGTGGAGCATCGTAGGGAGTTGCAGTCCCATGGTAGCCGGTGACCAACGATTGATTCGTACGCCATTTGTTACTTCAGGATACTGGAGCCTATGTGCACCATTGGTTTGGAATCAGGGTTTTCCAACTCCCCTATGTGGACTCATCGTGTCCACCAACCTGGTTAAAGCTTCGGACATTCGCTTTTCGTCCTCTCGATTTCGTAAACAACACCTCCGCCATGAGAAGGCAGTGAGTAGGACTACCCTGATAGAGGCTATATACATGTGGCCCTATGAGAGCATTTTTAGAGAGAGAGCGGCATCTCCCCACTCTCGGCCGTACCAGGGCATTTGGGGGCTTTAAGCAGTTAAGAGAATTTTATTGTCACTATACGGTAAACAGTCTCAGTATTTTAGAATACTTTTAAAATTATCAGTGATTGAAATAACCTCAAGCTTAAAGCTTCCATACATGATGTCACAATAGGTAACAAATAACTTAAATAACCTTATGAGCTATTTTTTAATTGGTTCCGAATTTCGTATCTCTTTTCTTTTATGCTCTGGAAGGATTATAGCAACTATCCTACAACTAATTTCGATTACGGTTAATTTTGGTTAAACCCTTTTATTAACTTACTTAATAGACATTGTCATTTGGATAGTAACAATTTGCATATATCTTTGTACAATTATGATCACTAGAGCACATGACAAACTCTAACCAAAACGTTGATTGTTTAAATATCATTCGAGGACTCATCCTCCTCCCCATATATGTATGCACTCAAGTCCTATTATTAGCTTTTGCTTTGTCTTGCAGCGCTATTATACAGTTTGACTATAAATTTGCCTATGTAATTTGCTCGCTGATACTTACTCTTGTGCTTGTAGCTTTGTGGACTGTGTTATTTGATAATAAACTGTAATTGCAGCTTCTCTTTGTCTTTTGATTCCATGCACCGTTGAGATTTGTGTTATAACGGTTATTGAGGTGAAAGATTAGCGAAGCGTTGCACTACAAGATAATGCATAATATAAAAATTTGTCAGTAAGTAGATGAATAAGTGAACTCCAGTTTTTTTTGGATGGATGTAAAATATTGCCAATTAAATTAATGTTTGGTAAGTTTAATTACTTACCAAATGGTTGACAATTATGTTGACAATTCCATAGTTAATAAATCACTTCAATACTCTCAGTAAACAATTTCTATTAAATCAGTTCAATGGAAGTAAACAGATTACTAACTATGATCATCATGATATACTCCATTCTATTGACATAGTGTTCATTGTCAATACACACAATAAACAAACTATCAAGTGAGTGTACTATTCATATTTAATAATGTCAAGTTACAATATGGTCATTAATTACACTTATCTGGTGATGAATAGTGGAATTCCGAATAAACGTTTCGGTTTTGTTTTCATACAGATAACAGTATTTGTTTTTTTTTACAAAACTTTGTGAATTGAATGTCTCCGATTTAGATCACACCCCACAGAAATTATCACATCTATCATCATCATGAATACTGTATCTCGATTTCGTTCATTCAGTACAAGGTTATCACTAATGTCAGGATCATGCACATGGAAACTCAAGTTGATTTCCAAATGAGTTCAATTGTGAAGACAAACTCTACAGGTATATTCAACATTTAATCAAACAAATGATAATCAGTCAAGTGTTTAAGTTAATCAGTAGTGTATCATTTACTCGGATCTCATCACAATCCACGTTAACATTAGTCTCGTCGACCAGTTGAATAAAATCTTTTCTTCGTATAAGCACACAAGCTGTCATCTTATTTCGTGACAGATGTATCATTTACTCAATTTGTGAAATGATATTTCAGTGGTTTTCATGTATTGACAAAACTATTCTGATCATATTTGATTTGATTTGAGTGTTTACATTGTACTGTGGTAGGTAAACAGAATGAACGCGATATATCTCACATAGATAGATCATTAAGTTAACATTGGAAGTTATTTAGCTATGAGGAACTAGTACAAATATTTACACAGCTAAGATTTACCATCTATAAAGCTTACATTAAAAGTTCTCTCACTTTATCTAGACTTCAATTGATTTAACATTCCCTACTATACAGCTACCAAGTAGTGTGTACTTGCTCCAGAAATTATTCCATAATGTGTGTAATAGCTTAAAGTGTAATTAAGAAATTAGGAATTCTCTAGTGATCTTGAAATTCAGGATACTACTAGATGATGTTGTCTGTATGTATTCAATAAAATGTAACTCTTCGGAAAGTTGAAGTTTTCATGTAGTGAGCTCAAAAGTTGAGAAATAGAAATTAAATGTTTCATTTATATATTGGGGGAGTTTTCCAAACAAATATGGACTTTTGATTCAGTTCAGACTTTCATATGCACTCTGACAACCTTATTGTAAGATCGCATATTGGCATAATTTGTATCGATTTTCTTTTAGTTAGATCATCAAGCCCTCATATTTTTAATATCTGAAGTAAAAAAGTGGACACAAGTAACTGAGAGAGTTTATCAGGCCTCGTTCGATGACCGAGCGATATTCTCAAATAGGGAAACGGCAATGGCGGACTCTTTCCAAATGTCTTATTACCAAAATCTAAAGGGGCAATTTAATGAAGTGCACATTACAAACCGACTTTAGTTGGCCTTTATTCTGATGCTTTGATTTCATTCACCTGCAGTATGAACGAGATTAGAAGAAATGACCGTTTCATTGAATTAAAACCATTTGGCATAATGAAAACTTCGATAAATTGGTTATACTTATCTGGATTCTAATGCGTTGAGAATGATATTCCTTATTAAGGATTGTTTGAAAACAAAAACTAATTTAAAAGTACCGACGATTTCCAACATAAAATTCAACCAAAATTTTAAATTAAAAATTCCAAAGATACCATAATAAGTTTAAAAAACGACCGTCCAGTGATTCCAGGTTTTCAATAGTGGTATAACTTAAATTGGTTCATGAATTCAACTACTGAAGTTACTACAATCCCCACAAATCCTCACTGTGATAATAATTATGTGCTCAGTGGTGACTAGCATCAAGATGGATTTCCTGAAGTTCTAGTGAGAAGCCGTGACTAGTGGATTCCAATAGTGTCGTGTGGAGACATTCACCCACATCAGACAATAGATGAAGGGTTGCACAAGATCATGGATAGGTTAAAGTTAGACATTAACGTCGTTGGATGCCATCTCAGTGGTCTACATGTTAAGCATTCACACGCAAGACCAAAGGTTCTGAATTCGGTGAAAGCCATGAATACTTGATTTTGAGACTTAAACTGGCATCCAACGTGTTGATGTCTAACTTCAATCAACTAACAATATTTTGTGACGACGTTCTTTTCCCAATGTGGATAGCTATTTCACATCAGACACGGTTGAACTATACTGATCATAGCTTTTAACTAGAACTCCTGGAGTTGAATAATAAAGCTAGCCACTAGTGAGAACATTATTAATATCAGTCCTAGGGGGATTTATAGAGGTTGTTGAAGATAGTTCCATATTAGGATGAAACAGTCGTCTATCCTTTCCGGATTTTCAAAGGTGGTCTAGCTAAGATCAATTCGTGGTTTAAACTATGCGAGTCATACAGTCTACATAAATCCCCTATAGTGATAAGACTTTTACTATCAACTTTAAATGATTCATTAGTGTAAAGCCATGGTAAGGCGCTTGCTAAAAAGCAATATTTACTCATTCATTTTGTTCGATAAATACATAATGAGAAATGCAGTTAATCGATCAGTAGCTATCACAGTACAATATCCATCACAATCTATTTATGGTTGGCCAGCTGTTAACTTACAATTTAAAAAAAGGAATGGGCAGTAAGTAATGGCTTAGGTTCTTTCAGATTTATTTTCAAATAGTTTTCTGATTAGTGATACTGAAGTTATTATAAGCTACATTGGTTTGTTAGCTACGATTTGATTTTAATCAAAATTTTAGAACTATTACAAATTACTTGGTTGCAGAACAATAACTTGAAATGATAGGGAAAGCTATAAAGACTTTCATTGAAGTTATCCAATTGTACTCAACTTATTAAGGAATAAGGTAGTATACAGTAAATCTTATCGACTAAGTTAACATTGACAAACTGTGCTATTCTAAAGGACAGTTATTTTTAAATGGACAGACTGGTTTCAGTGCTGTATTATATGTACTTTAAACTTCTTAGGGATTATCAGTATGAAGTGGCTATTAGGCTGTTATAGTGAGTGCTAAAACTCAAGACATATATGCTGATGACATCTTGTGAAATGACTTTGAAAAATTACTCATTTGGATGTTAAATATCAGTTAGTCAGTTATACACAAGGTAGAATCACCTATACATCCATCCGTTGGTCCTAGTTTCCACAACACATCAGTACAGTGAGATAAGATCATGAAGACGAACAGTCAATTAGAAGTAGAAGTACTAATGTTAGTAATAGTAAAAAAGAATAAGCATATAAAATATGATTGAAAACAACGGATTACTTATCAGAATGATAGACTGTTGGGGAAGCATCTAGCCTTCACCAAAAATGGTACACGTTAGTAAGAAAAAGCCGAAAAGCTGTGGAAACAGCAGTGATATCCGCTAGTGAGGTAAGCCATAAGGTCAGGGAGAAACAATGGATCTCGGCAGCATCAACCACACTGATAGATGCTCGAAAACTCATCCCACCTGGCTCTGAACATAACGAAGAGCGGAGTCAGCTTAAGCAAAGACTAATAAGAAGCCTACGCAATGATCGTGAACAGTGGTGGGTAGCGAAAGCAAGAGAGATGGAAAAGGCAGCGGCAATAGGTAACAGCAGACAGCTATTCAGACTTATTAAAGAAACCGGCATTAGGAACCCAACTATTGGCGAAACTATCTCAGACAAAGATGGGCATATCATTCATTCTCAATCCAGGAGATTGGATCGATGGGCAGAACACTTTAGGGATCAGTTCAACTGGCCTTCAGCCACACTTCAGTTACCCACGATCCCCAGTCGTCCTGAGTGGCAAATTGAGGTAAGTCCTCCAACTCTCTACGAGGTTGAAAAAGCTATAGGAGATCTAAAGCGAGGGAGAGCCGCAGGCCCTGACAGGTTTACCCCTGAGATTTTTAAGGATGGTGGTCCAGTACTAGCAACGAGATTGACTGAGGTTTTAGGTAGAATCTGGGAACTGGACGTAATTCCATCTGACTGGTCCCAATCACTGATTGTGCCAGTCTATAAGAAAGGACAAAAGTCCTCCTGTGACAATCACAGAGGAATCAGTTTGACTAATATAGTGTCTAAAATATTAGCTTCAATAATACTTAGGCGCCTAACCAAAGCTCGTGAAGAGCAGACTAGAGGAAACCAGGCTGCTTTTCGACCTGGACGTAGTTGCATAGACCAGATATTCACTCTACGTCAGGTCCTAGAACATAGACACACATTCAGACGCCCCACAATAGTAGTATTTCTTGACCTTAAGGCGGCATTTGACTCAGTTGATCGTGAGGTTCTATGGCAGTGTTTGTCAGTGAAAGGAGTACCAAAGAAGTACATTAACCTCATAAAGGCTCTCTACTCGAACACAACTGGTCGAGTTAGAGCCTATGGCGAACTGTCATCAGAATTGGTTACCTCAAATGGTGTTCGTCAGGGCTGTCCACTCTCCCCATTCTTGTTTAACTTTGTCGTTGACATGCTTTTAGAGATATCACTTTCATCATCTCAGTCTTCAGGAGTTGGACTTTTACCGGGAGATTCACTTGTTGACTTAGAATACGCCGACGACATAGTTTTATTCGGTGAAGACGCTGACAAAATGCAGAGTCTTCTGACCACTATAAGCAACAATGCAGGCATGTTCGGGATGCGATTTTCTCCCTCGAAGTGCAAAATGTTACTTCAGGATTGGGTTGCATCGACACCTGAACTAATGATAGGGAATGAAGTAGTTGAGCGTGTTGACAGCTTCACTTATCTTGGGAGTCTCATCAGCCCTTGTGGTCTGGTGTGTGACGAAATCTCAGCACGGATACAGAAGGCTCGTCTAGCTTTCGCCAACTTGCGCCATTTATGGCGTAGGCTAGATATCCGTCTAGCAACAAAAGGACGGGTTTACTGTGCTGTCCTACTTTATGGCAGTGAAACATGACCGATAAGAGTAGAGGATATTCGTAGGCTACTAGTGTTCGATCATAGGTGTCTTCGACGCATTGCTCGTATATCCGGGGACCACCGGGTAAGTAATGCAGATGTTAGGAAACGGGTACTAGGTAAGGATGGCAAATCGATTGATGGAGTAGTGAAACTTCATCAGTTGAGATGGCTGGGACACGTGTTACGTATGCCCAACCACCGACTGCCCCGACGTGCAATGCTTTATGGTGTAGGAGCAGGTTGGAAGAAAGCTAGGGGTGGCCAGACCAAAACATGGCATAAATCCATGAAGTCGCTGACAAGTGGACTGGGCCGTGTTGGTAGGTGTAGACTACCTGGTTGGGATTCGCGAGATGATAGCAACCGATGGTTAGAGACCTTGAATGACATGGCTCAAAATCGTTTGCAATGGCGAAGGTGCATACACTCTTTGTGTTCTACCAAATTCTAATCTTCTGAATTCTTCATGTCCCTATCCTTTTTCTCTTTCTAAATTTATTTCACCGTATTATACTCCTTCAATAACATCTTCAAATCCTTACCTTTCACATAATACTTATACTCTTACTACTTCTACCAATATGGGATTTGAATCGACAACTTCATCTCTGTGCTAATGTGGTATGGCAACTCGAACTGATGTACGTACGTACGAAGTTCTACGTTGTAACTGACTGACTGACTGGATTGTGGTTTTATACCATTACTGTTATAGTTCCTTTTTAATGATAATAAAAATATCTGGGTGACGGTCGTTTGCAAGCGTTGAATGTAAACCCCCTACTTCATGCTGCTTGTGTTTCGGATTTCAAGTATATATTCTCTAGATTAAACCCCACCCTTCCTACTTTGATTAAGACTTAGTAAATAGACCTGTGGTTAAAAAATGAGTGACACAGCGTGTTATTGTCTTGTACTCTTTGGTTTTTCATAATAAACACCAACAAACTCTGTGTTTTTATCTTCCTATTGGTGTTAAGCACTGCAAATTTTCAATCACTTTTTAGCAAATATACATCATGAAAAGATTGCCTTGATATCACCTAATATTCACAAATATTTTTAAGCTGGACGGTGGCTAGCAGTAGAATTTAGGACGCTCGTTTCGTTCTATTTAAGACTCCTCACCTAGAGATACCTGCTTCCCAGTGTTTGTGTTCACATCGAAACTCCAAACCACTACGTTTTGCTTCAAACGCGTGTCCTAAATTCCTACTCCACTAATTTAACCTAAACTGTCCATATTTAAATAGGTCAATACTATTGAAATGGTAAGGCTATCTGTTCAGTGCTCACTTGTGGTGAGTTCATCATTGAACATTATGGCAAGAATGCTATAACATCGTGGTTGGTGTTGCTAAGATGTTTTGATACTGTGTTAAATATGATAATAAACTGATTAATTTTCATCTCTATCATCAAATGCTACCAAGTTGATACCAACCTATTTTTCATAAGGATGTCAAATAACTTAACCATCCAGCTCACAGAATGAAACTCCACCAAAAGAATTCACCTAAGTTATAAATCTTCACCACCATCCTAACTTACTATATGTTTTCCCACCTTAAATCCATATACATCAGTGAATAATATCTTCATAGGACTTGCATTCATAACACTACCAACTCATATTGATCATTTTATTTTGGAAAACAAAACACCGTTTTCCTTCTGCACATCAAGATGAAATGACTTGAAAATGATAATCAAATTTTACTTATATTGATGTAGTCAAAATTGACATTATCATTTTTATGTCCTGAGCAGACGTAGACAGACTGTGACTGGCATTTCACATGTTCCATGCAATATCATTTAGAAATATCCATATGTATTTAACAATGAGGTGATCTAAAATTATTTCTGAGAAACATGACACGTAAAAATTTTCATTAAATATGTTTTGCAGTAGATGACATTGATTTTTATTTGGTAGGTATTATTGGCGAGATTATAATTTATGGACGACCTTTGAACGAATCTTAAGTAACCTTGAGAAATGTCAGCCAGTCAGTAAACAGTCAGCATAGAGTAAAAGTATATTATACAAAACCAAATAATCAAAGTGAATACACCTCTTTTATATAGTCCAAAAACTTGTCAAGGTTAGAAAAAGGTTCAAAGGTTTTAAAATCCTTATGCATAAGGTAGAGGAACTCATCCATATGGCTCCATAATAGTTGGTCTCTGGAACCATGATAAGGTCATAAAAACCTTCTCAACCTCAACCACATAGCTTCATTATTGTTTGTGTGTACTCCGGTTGTGTAAGTTTATAATTTTTATTATGGGTAAGTCCCTACAATACTCATACCACTGCACAGCCGAAGCTTCAGTAACATCTGTAATTATTGCAGACAATGTTACTGGTGCTTTTATTATACAGTTGGCGGCAATTATTATGATATGCCTTAGTCTCAATCTGGATCGGGCGATTAAGGTTCCCATTCTAGCAAACGTCTTCCTTCAACATATATTACATCGAAGGACAATATCACGATGGTTTGCACAAGGTCTACAAGTTATTTAATACTCGTAATTACAAATACAGAAACTCCTTAGTAGTTTCATTTGTTGTAGCCGCTTAATTGTTAAGTCTTCTCTACAATTCTCTGTGAACCGATCGTACATGAGCAGCAGGTACTGAAATTGGCGCCGTGACCTTGAAATCCCTCAAACTCTTCTGATTGGTCCGTCCATAAATTATAGTCTCGCCGTAATATTCCTGTTTAGTCAAACATCTTTTTAATGATGAGCTACTTCATGTATTAGTGCATGAGTTAAGCACTAATGGTGTTCACCAGAAAGACAACAAAAAGTTCCACTCTTAAATCATCTAGATCATGAAACACATCATGAAAAAATTGTTTTTCAGAAATTACTGGTATACTGAAATTAAAATTAAGTAATAAAGTTAGTTACATGAAATATAAGCTTTTCATTTAGTGGTAAGCTGAAATTCCACTGCTTTGTATATGAAACAAGTAAATTTCTAAAGAGATCATACTTGATAGGCTATTTCATTGTCTCAGTAAGTTTCTAATACAAATCTTGAAAAGGATGAAAATAAAAATATCACATTTATGTATAGTGAATAGTGGTTAATATTTCATTAGATCAACTACCCATATCTCTATATTGATTAGTCACTGCGTATCGCTTGGTACCTAGAGATGGTTAAAATATGTCGACCAAGTTGAAGTGTGGTCATTAATCTAAGAGACTCAACATGTCCTGGAGTATATTTATGTATTCATCTGGTCGAAAGGAATCAGGAACTTTCAAAATAACTTGTAAAGAAAGCAACTTGACACCACTCTAGACTATATTTGTTATTGGAATAGCTGTAGGATATCAAGCGGAAGCATTCTTTGTAATCATCTATAAGGTATATTTTCAAACTCAACGTTTCTATCGTCTGAAGATGTGAATACATTCAGTTTAATAATAATAGGCGTAAGTAATGTAGCCCAATTATCAAGTACATGCTTAATTACTTGATCTTGAGCTGAGCTATTTGCGTAAAGACTAGAGAATCACCATTCAATGAGGTAGTTATGACGTGCACCACCTATACACAGACATCATCCAGGATGCGCGATGTTGATGAATGTAGGCGTAAACTACAAGCAAAGTAGTGGGATAAGAGATAGCCAAACCTAGATACGGCACCAGTCTGTAAGTTTGTTGACTGTCGGACTGAGCCATATTTTTTTAGATCTATACTATTTGGTTGAGATCCAAGCGATTCTTGTAACTAGTTGCAAGCCTAATCTGTTAAAAGTGAGTAGGGGAAGTATAAAGTTATCACTTCAATATTTTATTTTATAACTATGTCCAGCTTATGTAGGGATATATAAAGACGGGTTTTTTATCATTTAAATCTGAAAAGCTGAATCTCTAATGAACTCAGTTTAAAACCAGTATGGAAATAAATTCTAGCACACAAATTATTTTTATTTTCATTACTTAAGCTAAGAGGTATGTTGTCTACGCCTAGTTACCATCTAACTGGATATGTAGTTGCGGGATTAGGATTAGGAATAATTAGAATAAGTCTAGAAAATCACGAAATCATCAACTATTTGTTTAAGCTGTTTTAAAAATAACGCACTTTCTAGTTTGGGTTCATGAGATAACCATAATCACAGCCAAAACTATATATATATATATAGGCCTCAACATACACAAAGGAAAAACAACAAGATTCTCAAATACAACACGGAGAACACCAACCCAATCACACTTGATGGCGAAACTCTGGAAGAGGTGGAAACATTCACGTACCTGAGAAGCATCATTGATAGGCAAGGAGGATCGGATGCAGATGTAAAGGCGAGGATTGGCAAAGCAAGGGCAGCATTTCTACAATTGAAGAACATATAGAATTCGAAACAACTGTCAACTAACTTCAAAATGACAATCTTCAATACGAACATCAAGACAGTCCTACTTTACGGAACTGAAACGTGGAGAACTACTACATCCATCATCAAGAAGGTACAATTATTTATAAACAGTCGTATACGCAAAATACTCAACATTCACTGGCCGGATACTATCAGCAACAGCGTTTTATGGAAGAGGACAAACCAGCTTCCAGCTGAAGAGGAAATTAGGAAAAGACGTTGGAAGTGGATAGGACATATATTGAGGAAATCACCGAACTGCATCACGAGGCAATCCCTAACTTGGAATCCGGAAGGGAAGCGGAAAAGAGGAAGGTCAAAGAACACATTACGTAGGGAAATAGAAGCTGATATGAAGAGGATGAATAACAACTGGAAATAATCGCCCAGGACAGGGTTGGATGGAGAATACTGGTGTGCGGCCTATCCCCCTTCACGAGGGGTAACAGGCGTAAGTATATATATATATATATATATATATATATATATATATATATATATATACGTCAATAGTATTATTATCATTCAATCAGATTGGGATCAACAATGGACACTCAGAAACTAAATCCTTCCATTCCGATGTTCCTATATCACATAGTTAATTGACTTTCTTGTTCAATTTGTCAACAATATTTCTGTAGTTAGTTTTGCTTGAAGAATCTTTTCTACTTTTCTATTTAGTAAATTTATTTGACTGATGATGCTAAAAGCATTTATAGATTACATTATGTCAAATAGAACAAACTAAGCGTAAACTAGATTAGTTAACCTTTTTCTTTTGTAACTTTGATTTAGGTCCACTGAAAAACAAAATAAGTATCCATTGAAATCAATGTTTTTTAAAAACGAGAAATCAAATCTATATATATATCTTCACCTTAGAATTTAAGCAATTATTTTAAATCGAATATGACACGCAATACATATATACACGTAATATTGTTTTATTTGCTCCATTCTTTTCTTTCGACAAACAGCTCTCTGACCTTGATACTAAACTTATCTATTTTGTTTAATTCAAGGTACAATGTCTTTTAGGATGTTTATTTATTGACTATTTGTTTTATACCATTTAATCATGTGAATGATATATAGATATATGTATATATATCATCTTGATAGACATCAGATGATGAATCCATAAACCTTATAAATTATAATAAACTTACCTGATTTCTATGATTCAATAAAGTAAATCCAAGTGAAATGAAGATTTTATGGGAAATTGGTTAGATTTAAAAAAAAAAAAGAAAAGTAAATGAATTGATTTATTTAAGAATTGACTTCAGGTTGAAAATCAGTTAAACTGTTAGGCGATTGATTTACTCCAGTTAGAAAACTTCTTAGTATTCTCAAACTTTTGATTATAAAGTCGTGTGACAAAATCTGATACCATTTAGTTATTCACTTGGAAATAACAATGTATATATAATAACTGAAGTTATTTAGAACATATATATATATATATTTTAACCATCTCTAGGTACCAAGCGATACGCAGTGACTAATCAATATAGAGATATGGGTAGTTGATCTAATGAAATATTAACCACTATTCACTATACATAAATGTGATATTTTTATTTTCATCCTTTTCAAGATTTGTATTAGAAACTTACTGAGACAATGAAATAGCCTATCAAGTATGATCTCTTTAGAAATTTACTTGTTTCATATACAAAGCAGTGGAATTTCAGCTTACCACTAAATGAAAAGCTTATATTTCATGTAACTAACTTTATTACTTAATTTTAATTTCAGTATACCAGTAATTTCTGAAAAACAATTTTTTCATGATGTGTTTCATGATCTAGATGATTTAAGAGTGGAACTTTTTGTTGTCTTTCTGGTGAACACCATTAGTGCTTAACTCATGCACTAATACATGAAGTAGCTCATCATTAAAAAGATGTTTGACTAAACAGGAATATTACGGCGAGACTATAATTTATGGACGGACCAATCAGAAGAGTTTGAGGGATTTCAAGGTCACGGCGCCAATTTCAGTACCTGCTGCTCATGTACGATCGGTTCACAGAGAATTGTAGAGAAGACTTAACAATTAAGCGGCTACAACAAATGAAACTACTAAGGAGTTTCTGTATTTGTAATTACGAGTATTAAATAACTTGTAGACCTTGTGCAAACCATCGTGATATTGTCCTTCGATGTAATATATGTTGAAGGAAGACGTTTGCTAGAATGGGAACCTTAATCGCCCGATCCAGATTGAGACTAAGGCATATCATAATAATTGCCGCCAACTGTATAATAAAAGCACCAGTAACATTGTCTGCAATAATTACAGATGTTACTGAAGCTTCGGCTGTGCAGTGGTATGAGTATTGTAGGGACTTACCCATAATAAAAATTATAAACTTACACAACCGGAGTACACACAAACAATAATGAAGCTATGTGGTTGAGGTTGAGAAGGTTTTTATGACCTTATCATGGTTCCAGAGACCAACTATTATGGAGCCATATGGATGAGTTCCTCTACCTTATGCATAAGGATTTTAAAACCTTTGAACCTTTTTCTAACCTTGACAAGTTTTTGGACTATATAAAAGAGGTGTATTCACTTTGATTATTTGGTTTTGTATAATATACTTTTACTCTATGCTGACTGTTTACTGACTGGCTGACATTTCTCAAGGTTACTTAAGATTCGTTCAAAGGTCGTCCATAAATTATAATCTCGCCAATAATACCTACCAAATAAAAATCAATGTCATCTACTGCAAAACATATTTAATGAAAATTTTTACGTGTCATGTTTCTCAGAAATAATTTTAGATCACCTCATTGTTAAATACATATGGATATTTCTAAATGATATTGCATGGAACATGTGAAATGCCAGTCACAGTCTGTCTACGTCTGCTCAGGACATAAAAATGATAATGTCAATTTTGACTACATCAATATAAGTAAAATTTGATTATCATTTTCAAGTCATTTCATCTTGATGTGCAGAAGGAAAACGGTGTTTTGTTTTCCAAAATAAAATGATCAATATGAGTTGGTAGTGTTATGAATGCAAGTCCTATGAAGATATTATTCACTGATGTATATGGATTTAAGGTGGGAAAACATATAGTAAGTTAGGATGGTGGTGAAGATTTATAACTTAGGTGAATTCTTTTGGTGGAGTTTCATTCTGTGAGCTGGATGGTTAAGTTATTTGACATCCTTATGAAAAATAGGTTGGTATCAACTTGGTAGCATTTGATGATAGAGATGAAAATTAATCAGTTTATTATCATATTTAACACAGTATCAAAACATCTTAGCAACACCAACCACGATGTTATAGCATTCTTGCCATAATGTTCAATGATGAACTCACCACAAGTGAGCACTGAACAGATAGCCTTACCATTTCAATAGTATTGACCTATTTAAATATGGACAGTTTAGGTTAAATTAGTGGAGTAGGAATTTAGGACACGCGTTTGAAGCAAAACGTAGTGGTTTGGAGTTTCGATGTGAACACAAACACTGGGAAGCAGGTATCTCTAGGTGAGGAGTCTTAAATAGAACGAAACGAGCGTCCTAAATTCTACTGCTAGCCACCGTCCAGCTTAAAAATATTTGTGAATATTAGGTGATATCAAGGCAATCTTTTCATGATGTATATTTGCTAAAAAGTGATTGAAAATTTGCAGTGCTTAACACCAATAGGAAGATAAAAACACAGAGTTTGTTGGTGTTTATTATGAAAAACCAAAGAGTACAAGACAATAACACGCTGTGTCACTCATTTTTTAACCACAGGTCTATTTACTAAGTCTTAATCAAAGTAGGAAGGGTGGGGTTTAATCTAGAGAATATATACTTGAAATCCGAAACACAAGCAGCATGAAGTAGGGGGTTTACATTCAACGCTTGCAAACGACCGTCACCCAGATATTTTTATTATCATTAAAAAGGAACTATAACAGTAATGGTATAAAACCACAATCCAGTCAGTCAGTCAGTTACAACGTAGAACTTCGTACGTACGTACATCAGTTCGAGTTGCCATACCACATTAGCACAGAGATGAAGTTGTCGATTCAAATCCCATATTGGTAGAAGTAGTAAGAGTATAAGTATTATGTGAAAGGTAAGGATTTGAAGATGTTATTGAAGGAGTATAATACGGTGAAATAAATTTAGAAAGAGAAAAAGGATAGGGACATGAAGAATTCAGAAGATTAGAATTTGGTAGAACACAAAGAGTGTATGCACCTTCGCCATTGCAAACGATTTTGAGCCATGTCATTCAAGGTCTCTAACCATCGGTTGCTATCATCTCGCGAATCCCAACCAGGTAGTCTACACCTACCAACACGGCCCAGTCCACTTGTCAGCGACTTCATGGATTTATGCCATGTTTTGGTCTGGCCACCCCTAGCTTTCTTCCAACCTGCTCCTACACCATAAAGCATTGCACGTCGGGGCAGTCGGTGGTTGGGCATACGTAACACGTGTCCCAGCCATCTCAACTGATGAAGTTTCACTACTCCATCAATCGATTTGCCATCCTTACCTAGTACCCGTTTCCTAACATCTGCATTACTTACCCGGTGGTCCCCGGATATACGAGCAATGCGTCGAAGACACCTATGATCGAACACTAGTAGCCTACGAATATCCTCTACTCTTATCGGTCATGTTTCACTGCCATAAAGTAGGACAGCACAGTAAACCCGTCCTTTTGTTGCTAGACGGATATCTAGCCTACGCCATAAATGGCGCAAGTTGGCGAAAGCTAGACGAGCCTTCTGTATCCGTGCTGAGATTTCGTCACACACCAGACCACAAGGGCTGATGAGACTCCCAAGATAAGTGAAGCTGTCAACACGCTCAACTACTTCATTCCCTATCATTAGTTCAGGTGTCGATGCAACCCAATCCTGAAGTAACATTTTGCACTTCGAGGGAGAAAATCGCATCCCGAACATGCCTGCATTGTTGCTTATAGTGGTCAGAAGACTCTGCATTTTGTCAGCGTCTTCACCGAATAAAACTATGTCGTCGGCGTATTCTAAGTCAACAAGTGAATCTCCCGGTAAAAGTCCAACTCCTGAAGACTGAGATGATGAAAGTGATATCTCTAAAAGCATGTCAACGACAAAGTTAAACAAGAATGGGGAGAGTGGACAGCCCTGACGAACACCATTTGAGGTAACCAATTCTGATGACAGTTCGCCATAGGCTCTAACTCGACCAGTTGTGTTCGAGTAGAGAGCCTTTATGAGGTTAATGTACTTCTTTGGTACTCCTTTCACTGACAAACACTGCCATAGAACCTCACGATCAACTGAGTCAAATGCCGCCTTAAGGTCAAGAAATACTACTATTGTGGGGCGTCTGAATGTGTGTCTATGTTCTAGGACCTGACGTAGAGTGAATATCTGGTCTATGCAACTACGTCCAGGTCGAAAACCAGCCTGGTTTCCTCTAGTCTGCTCTTCACGAGCTTTGGTTAGGCGCCTAAGTATTATTGAAGCTAATATTTTAGACACTATATTAGTCAAACTGATTCCTCTGTGATTGTCACAGGAGGACTTTTGTCCTTTCTTATAGACTGGCACAATCAGTGATTGGGACCAGTCAGATGGAATTACGTCCAGTTCCCAGATTCTACCTAAGACCTCAGTCAATCTCGTTGCTAGTACTGGACCACCATCCTTAAAAATCTCAGGGGTAAACCTGTCAGGGCCTGCGGCTCTCCCTCGCTTTAGATCTCCTATAGCTTTTTCAACCTCGTAGAGAGTTGGAGGACTTACCTCAATTTGCCATTCAGGACGACTGGGGATCGTGGGTAACTGAAGTGTGGCTGAAGGCCAGTTGAACTGATCCCTAAAGTGTTCTGCCCATCGATCCAATCTCCTGGATTGAGAATGAATGATATGCCCATCTTTGTCTGAAATAGTTTCGCCAATAGTTGGGTTCCTAATGCCGGTTTCTTTAATAAGTCTGAATAGCTGTCTGCTGTTACCTATTGCCGCTGCCTTTTCCATCTCTCTTGCTTTCGCTACCCACCACTGTTCACGATCATTGCGTAGGCTTCTTATTAGTCTTTGCTTAAGCTGACTCCGCTCTTCGTTATGTTCAGAGCCAGGTGGGATGAGTTTTCGAGCATCTATCAGTGTGGTTGATGCTGCCGAGATCCATTGTTTCTCCCTGACCTTATGGCTTACCTCACTAGCGGATATCACTGCTGTTTCCACAGCTTTTCGGATGTCATTCCACGCTGCCTCGGGGTGGGCACAACCTACATGTCTGTCTAACTGTTTTTCCAGTTGTTCCTGAAATATATTCTTAGCTTGTTTATCATTAAGTAGAACCCTTAGAGGCTTCCCTGCAGTGTCTTTCCCACGTCCAGTAAGACGCAGACAGATACGTGCTCGCACTAGAGCATGATCTGAGTCTAAACATGTGCTCCAGAATGAGCGAGTCTTCCATCGAGCCCCTCCATCGATGGCTGATAGCGATGTGATCTAATTGAGTCCAACGTTGGGACGAATTCGGGGGTCGCCATGTCAAAAGATGTTTTTCCTTATGCTTAAAGTTAGTATTTGCAAGAAATAGGCGGTTATCTGAGCACAGCTGCAACAGACGGTCGCCATTATCTGTCCTTTTAGCCACGACACCATAAGATCCACCCAGGTGTCGTTCCCCTACACTTAGTTTACCTACTTGAGCATTAAAGTCACCAGCCACTATTACTACATCAGAACGCCTAGCTTTTCGGAGAAGGTCAGAAAGTTTCCTGTAGAACTCATCTTTTATATCGTCTGAGCTGCAGTCAGTGGGAGAGTAGGCAGAGACGACGAAGAGGCAACGACGAGTTTCCCTATCTTTCCGAGTCCTTACTGATCCGTTTAGTCGGACAGCGCATAGACGACTGTCTACTGGGATCCAATCTAAAAAAGCTAGTTCTGCCCTAGGACTTAATGCTATACCTACTCCAGAGAGGCCACGGGAAGCAGCATCAGGGCTTCCAGATACACGAAGCGTGTATCGAGATGGTTCTTTATCATGACATAATGAGGTCAAATGAATGACACTACTCGGATCTTGTATGCGCGTTTCGGAGACAGCACACATCGATGGTGTAAGATTCTAGAGTCCTAGCTAAGGAAGCCTGTTGTCCTATTTGGCACAATGTTCGGACATTAAAAGTTCCTATATGTAGTTTAGAGTGTGGTTTCAGGAGACCAGGAATAACGTTCCGTGTACTTGAATCGTTTGCCCTAGCGGTGCGAGGTGATAAAAGGACGTGGGAAGGGTTATTCGTGGAGATAAGAGAGTTATTAGGAGTAGGAAGGATTTGAAAGTGACCAACTTGGTCTCGTGTGCTGTTACGGGTATGAGGGCTAATATCACTTCCCGGCTGCCCACACCGTGGAAGGGTATTTCTTGAGGGACCTGAAAAAGAAGTCGGATTAGTGTTGGTCTTAACGACCTGGGAGCGTGACCGCAGTGCCCAAGGGACAACTGCTTGAGGCCGGTCACGCACGGCCTTTTTGTGGGGATTTTTGACGTGTTAGCTCCGTTCTTCAAAGGACCTTACCGCCGGAGACGGAAATCCGTGGGATAAGGCGAGGTGTGCATTTTTAGGGTCGACCTTTTCTAACCCCACCCCTCCTTGTGGGAAGGCAGCATCGCTGTCATGCTGGTTGTCTGAAGGAAACACCTTACTGCCGTCACACCTCTGTACAGTCGGCAGTACGACTTCGCCTTCGGACCTTGGGATTGCTGCTTTTAGTCTTGCCGCTCTTCAACCGACCTGTCTGGCATGGTAGGACCTCGAGGAACGATTGTTCCAGCCAGCATAGCTCGATTGCTTCATCATGATAGGCAAGCCCAACCACCACGTCAAGTTAGCAGCAACAGTCGGGAAAACCACAATCCCCTCTGGTCTGAATAAAATGGAGTGAGGTGATTGTGTTGATTTATGAGCCACATTCATTCCAAAGGGCTTTACCAATCCCCATGATGATTTCTGGGATTTTTCACGCATGGCATAATTATCCATCTCCTGGTTTCTGAGGTTTATCTGGCGATGACAAGTTGATTAATCGGATACTTTAACGAAATCAATGAGATAGTTATTTTGCGGAAGATACGCATACAGGGTAGATGTCAAAATTATGCATTAGAGAATTTTCGGATGCATAACAAACAGATCAATCAGTAATCAATAAACCCATTGAACCAAACCCGATCTACCAATCTATTTGAAAACGGTCAAGCAATGAAATGGTCAGTGGTCAATGGGGTGGGACAGACAACTTGAAACAGGGACAAGCGAAGATAATGAAACCTATGCTTATCAAGAATCACATACAAGATCACCAGAATAAACTGATTTTGAAACTCTTGAAATTGCTAAGCTCAATTCTACATCAAGTAAGCCCAGATGATCGTGTCCAGAATGACAATGAAAACTCCGTGACTAAACCAACTGGCTGAGAGGACTATACAATACCAAAAGTACACACTTAAGTTGCAAATCTTCATCATTTCAAAAGAAATACAGTTCAAGTATTAAAAATTATATTTTTCTTTATTCACATAGCACAAAACTTTCATCAAAGAAAAACAATTAAATCGTTTTAAGAGGAGAAAAAGAATACATGAGAAAAGAAATAAAGCCTGAAAGAAACTCAAATTATTGACGGCTGAAAGGTATTTTAGTAGATCATTCCACACCGATAGAAAAAAAACGATATTATAAGTATTTCAATATGAAAACTATACATTATACATGAAATATGTCAGGCAGAAAGTCATTCCATCATATCTAATATGAACACTTATTTTCCCATAATTTGTACATTGGACAATGAAGGAAATTTTTCTAATGCCCATTTCAATTGCACTTCTGTAGCACCTAAATAACGCGCAATCCCTAGTAATATTGTATATAATACAGTACAATAAACACCATGTCTTAATGCATAATCAGCTGGAACACCAGCCGCAGATGTTCTACTACGTGTACAAATCACATCGCCCAAATACTGATGTGATTTTAACGCCAAATCAATAGCATGAAATGCTCGACATGAACGTGGATAACCATTGATACATTTTAAATAATGTGAATAGATAAAATGAGGTTGTCCAGCTATTGGTACTCCAGACCTTTAAAAAAAACCGAAACGAGAAACAAGAGATTCCATAAAATAACATAAATCATGCATTAATTACTGAACTAAAGAAGATAGGTGACAAGATCAAATCGAGAATTTTCAAAGTGTACACTTCTACTTATCCGATGACTATATTATACTGAATCTAATATATATCATGACCATCGCACGGATCCCAACAATCAAGTATTCAGCACCTACCAATGATATAAATCAAATCAATAGACAAAAGCTTCATACACTAACTCTATGCGCCTGATTTTTTATTAATCACTAACTATTTAACATTAGCCCTCAAATGCCCTGGTACGGCCGAGAGTAAGGAGAGTACGCTCTCCCTCTCGAAATGCTCTCACATGGCCACGTGCATACAACCACTGCCAGGGAAGTTCTAATCACTAACTTCTTGCTCCAGGGGTGTTTTTACGAAATTGAGAGGATGTAAAGTGAATGTCCAAGGCTCTAACCGGGTTGATAAATACTGAGGATCCACCTAGGGGAGTTGGATAACCCTGATTCCAAACCAATGGTTCACATGGGCTCCAGTATCCTGAAGTAACAAATGGCGTATGAACCAATCGTTAGTCACCGGCTATCATGGGACTTCATCTCCTTACGCTCCTCCACTGCCTTGCGGATTAGACCTTTGGGTCGAAGGCCCCGGGTGTGACCGTTTAAGAAAACCACCCGTTTCGGTTTGGGCACCCGAGCAATACCCTAGCCCTCACACAAATCGAAGGATTTATGTGGCGCACATCTCTTTGGTGCCCCCTTGTATCTAACATCAAATAACAAGTAAACAGTTGTCATTAATAAAAATTCCTACGCAAAAAAGAAAGAACGATATTCAAAAAACATTAGTAAAGATCTATATACACATACCAATTTGTTTGGACATTCACAATCCAACTTCCAAGCCAACAACTTAATGCCCATAAAACACTTTTCTGATGAATATATTTATCATCTAAGTGTAACCGATAGGCAAAACAACCCATGCCAACACCTGGTCTCTGTAATGTATAATACACTGCAGAATCCCAATTAACTGGTAACTGAACACCTGAAAATTTAAATACACAAAAGTATAAAAGATTAGTTAGATTATTCATTGTATTAAGAATGTCACGATGTATATAATAATTAATGAACAATAGATAGAGATCGCGATGACTTGGTGAATAAACTATATGGTTTTCAATAAACAACTCGAAAATTCTGAAACTTGATCCAACTGTTACAATTTGGTCAAGGAACTGTTTGCATCACTACTATTAATATTATTACTTCGACTACTCTAGCATTTTTCGTAATAATTTCGTTTCCCCGTTCTGACATATACGTATGTAGTGTGGCAACTTGAATGGATGCGCAGATCACCTAGGTCTTATTTTCCTTACAACTGAATGAATAACATATAAGAATATGGAAGGGCAAGAGTCAAAATTTGAACTTGTTTCAAAACCAAAGATATACAAACAGTAAGTTTTTCTAACTACTCTCAACATTATAGTCGCAGGGATATGAAACAGTAACTCCTCGAGAACATCGAATGATGATGATGACTGTATAACACAGGTAGTTGACAAAAGCAAAAAACGTGCACTATTGTATCTAAACTATAATAATACTTATTAATATTGTTCTCACTGAGAAATTTTGATCTTTCGACAGTCCTACCACATTTGTAGCTCATAATTTCAAATTGGTTGAGGAGTATCAAAAAGGCACGAAACCACTACTGTCTAGTCGCATTCCCTCTGCTTACTACATGACTTCTTTCCATCAAATGTCAATTCATGATGAAAATAATAATTATGTATGATGTACAATCCCACAATAATGAAAGAGAAATAAAGCTGAAATATCAATGCTAAAAATCATCACCTGGTTCCAAAATAACTAACATTGAGCCGTTAGCATATTGATCTATAGCATAGCGAATAAGTTCACCCCGACTAGGTGTTAATATGCTCGTGACTGATGGATCATAATGATACAATTGAACATTGACCATACAACGAGGATGTACAATATCGTGCAAATATTCAGTAACGATTGGATGAGCAGTAGAAGAATTTAACAATTTATCAGTTTGAGAAAGTTTCGATGGTGAACTGTCTATAATTATAACCTAAAATTCAAACAAACACACACTTATGATCAATATACACAGACAAGAATAATGAAAGAAAGAAAAGAATACACATTCTGAAAACAAAAATAATAAAATGTTGGGGGATAGAGCAAGGATAACAAGGTTTGAGTCCCGTGTACGTGATCGTGGATACGCACTGCTGAGGAGTCCCATACTAGGATGAGACGGCCGTCCAGTGCTTCCAGGTTTTCAATGGTGGTCTAACATTGGTCTATTCATGATCTCAATCAAAACTCAATAATTTCTACAACCCTATACTAATAACAAGATTTGTAAAATTGGGAATAACTTTGAATTATCCCATTTCAAGGTTACATATTGTCAACTGTAAATATAGCCCTAAAGTTATGAAGAATAAAATTATGAGCATAGATTCTGGAGATCATTAAATGTTATTAATATTATGGACCAGCCTAAGTTAGCCACCTAATGGAAACCAATAAGTCCTGGATAGTTGTTTCGTTTCAGTATGGGACGCTTTAGCAGTGTGTGTTCACGTCCCTACCACAGAGGATAAAACCACAAGATCTTCGGTCCTGCACACGAACGCCAAACCTCTAGACCACTGAGTCAAAATCGAATGGTATTCATATTTATAACTTTAATTAATTTACAATACTGTGCAAATATCCTCCATTATCTTCGATAGGTACCCTCCTCACATGAGACAAGACTGAACTCCACTGGTTATAGCTTCTCACCGGAATTCCCGAATTACCTCTTGAAATTATTCACATGATAATTATCAGTTTAGCGGTTTGCTTAGATTCCTAGAATTCGATAGATATCTAACCTAGATAAGCTCGTGATATCACTGATATCATTATTAACAATGGTTCGACATACTTCAGTTAGTGAAACTGATATGGATATTTGTCGTTTCGTTTAATTATGTGAGGGCTATAATACTGCCCAGGTGCCCAAACCGAAGCAGGTGGTTTCCTTAGGGAGCCACATCCAGAACCTTTGATCTAAAGGTCTGATCCACAAGGCAGTGGAGCAGCGTAAGGAGATGAGGTCCCATGATAGCTGGTGACTAACGATTGGTTCACACGCCCTTTGTTACTTCAGGATACCGGAGCCCATGTGCACCATTGTTTTCGAATCAGGGTTTTCCAACTCCCCTTGATAGACTTTCCGTGTCCACAAACCCGGTTAAAGTGCCGGACATTCGCTTTTCGTCCTCTCGATTTCGTAATCAACAGCCCCGCCACGAGAAGTCAGTGATTAGAACTTCCCTGGCAGCGGCTGTATACGCGTGGCCGTGTGAGAGCATTTCAAGAGAGAGGGCAAGCCCTCCCCACTCTCGGCCGTACCAGGGCATTTGGCTGTAAAGCATGTAATATAAAATTAAAAGAATAATATTGTGACAAAAGCACCTCTAACCTCTATTTGTCTTTTACCAGAAGCATTGTGTACTACTAGTTCAATTGTATAAGCTAATGATTTTGAAAATTTCACATCGACTAATTCAATGTCTTCAGAATCAACACAATCATCTGGATGGCCATAACCCATGGGAATAATCACAGTTACTGAATCGTTAAGTACATTCTCACATAATAAGCCAGTAGACTGTTGTACATTAATAAGATCCAATGGTTCAGATACCTTAAAAACAACACAATAACATTGATCATAACCAGTAAGAAATAAGGCGGAATAATTTGATCAAAATAAGGAAGTTGAGTATATATTAGGTAACTACAATCAGATCACATATTACATATTAAGAATTACTTTTTAAATATTTTCAGTTAATAAAATTTAATTAATTCCAACGTTTGGGTCAGAGATCTTGTCTCGTCTTCTTCAGGGTAATAATCAAAATTAAGACTATCGAAGAATATATTTAACGGAAGGGGATTGGTGGAGATTGTAGAATTTTCACAGTTTAAATCTGTAATCAATTTCAGTTAGTCCACCATCGAAAATTTGGAAGCACTAAATGTTCGTCTTATCTTAACAGTATGAATCTACGACCTCACTATGAATGATCGAACTCAAGACCGTCGGTTTTACGCCAAAACGCTTAACCTCTAGACCACTGAGTCAAAGTCAGAAGGTGTTGATATCTAACTTCAGTCAGTTTACGATATCGTGAAACCTTTATCTATTGCCTATGGTGGATAACTATCTCACATCTGAGACGGATTGGACTCCATTGTTTACGGCTTCGCACTAGAACTCGAGGAGTTACATCTTGAAGTCAATCACTAGTGAGCACACTATTACTAGTAGTACAAAAGATTAGTACGAATTATACAGTTTTCATAGTTCAGATAAAAATAACCATTAGTATTGTAATGAGGCACTGGATTTTCTCACATCCCTGTCCAATTTCATAGCTATTCAAATAAGTTGTGTTTGTGTAGTTGTAAATTCTAGGTGAATAATGTGAGGCTGCTACGGTCTTATACTTGCTGTTTGGAGAGAAATGATACTACCCAAATAATGAGACAAAAATGAGCGAAATTTACTTACGACACGATGCTTGAAATGGAGTACTCGAATTGATAACTTTGAAAACGTGTGTACTCATATTCAACAGAACTACGTAACTCTTGGTAACAATACATGGATTCGGTCACGCAACATAAAACTATTAAGTAAATACATACTAAACAATAGTGGGAAAGTATTATCTGAAATGCCTAGAATATAATGCAACAAAAACAATAACAATCAAAGTCATGAGTAACTACTACTTTACTACCAAGTGGATAAACTTCCTAAGAGACGGTTTCCCAAAAAAGCTACTACGAGAAATATATCCTCGAAGCTCATTAACAATTTTTCCTACTGTCAATAAATATCATCTGTATATGAAGTTTTCGATTTGTGAATTATGTTTATCATTGGATTTTCTGATTTAAAGTAGCGTCTTGATTTAATAAATATAATAATGCGATTCAGTGATCGTGTGTATAGGTTAGGTTACTCGACTTGGTCAAACTTTTAGTGTGAAAACTACTGATATTCTTCAGTTGCTGAAACTGAATTAGGTGAAACGGTGAGTTAGCGACTGGGGCTTTCAATTTTCGCAAATTTGAACCGCACTCCATTTGATTCAGTTTGGGAAGCTGGGTAGTGTCACTTGTTGTAACACTTAGAGTGTATTTTAGAGAAAAGTATACAAATCTGTAACTGGCAAATAAGTTAAAAAGTGTCAACAACTCAGTCGATCTTATAGTAGAAAATTATTTTATACTTGTATAAATCTTTATTATTGAACATATTGAACCATGGTTATAAGTGTAGAACAAAGTAATCTCATTGAAGATAACAAATTATTTCACTTACCTCTTCTAATCTTTCGCGCAAACATACCAAATTTTTATTCCGTAAAGAATGATAAATATTTCTATATAGAATATCTGCTGCATTTATAGATGACCATTCCAAATTAGCACAAATTGATTTGATATTAGACATTATATGGTGTTGACCTTTTAAACCAAATAGATATAAACCATTTGATAATTTTCTTTGATTTGTATTAACATCAATGTCAGTTCGTAAACTTCTTGAGCAAGGTTTAGTAATACCTAACACAAAATCAACCTGTGAAAAAGGCAAAATAATCATGTAGTTTCGTTACTATAAAATATAGAATTAACTCATTTACCAGGTGTTTGGTTTGAAGACACAATCTAAACGTGAGGGCTAATGATACACACTTAGCTGCTCAAACCAAAGTAAGAGGAGCAAGATTCGAGCCTGTGACTTATTGGTTGAATGTTGAACGCGTTAACCAACAAGCTACCGTTCTACCATAAAATATAAATAAGCCACAACAATTTTTCAACTCAGTGGGATATAATAAAAGTAGATTTACTATTAACTCTCTACCCAATGCTCAATTTATACAACACCTTCATTTTGTTTCATGCCTTCATTCTTCTCATATTACTATTTATACGAACAACCTTGATAATTAGGCTATAGCCATAAATAATTTGTCATTTGATTTGGTTAATACAGTATTATTATTATTTGAACACATAAATATTGGTACAAGGAAGCACCAGACACATATGCGCTACATAAATCCTTCGATTTGTGTGAGGGCTGGGGTATTGCTCGGGTGCCCAAACCGAAACGGGTGGTTTTCTTAAATGGTCACACCCGGGGCCTTCGACCCAAAGGTCTAATCCGCAAGGCAGTGGAGGAGCGTAAGGAGATGAAGTCCCATGATAGCCGGTGACTAACGATTGGTTCATACGCCATTTGTTACTTCAGGATACTGGAGCCCATGTGAACCATTGGTTTGGAATCAGGGCTTTCCAACTCTCTTAGGTGGATCCTCCATATCCACCAACCCGGTTAAAGAGCCGGACATTCGCTTTTTGTCCTCTCAATTTGGTAAACAACACCCCCGCCACGAGAAGGCAGTGAGTAGGACTTCCCTGAGAACATTTTATCGAAATGTATGAGACAATACAATCTTATACCAATATGCCAATTGCTTAAAAAAATCAGTGTAAAATGTAATAATGCTCAAACATTAACTAACAAAATAATGGAACCTATTACAAATTGTTGCACTCCAAAAATAGTACAGCATAATAAAACTCATAGTAGAAATGCAATATTGAAGTGAATTAGGTTACAATACACGAAAATATGGAATACATAAGTTGAATAAAAGTTGGTAAAGGATTTATAGAAGAATATGCCACGTAAACAGTGTCTGTCATAAAAAGCTATTTTGAACTATATCAATTTTATTTTGTGAACGATAGTGTTATAAGCCTATGGGATTTTGCACGACGGAAACAAAAAAGTTATTTATTTTATAACTTAAAGTTAATTCTTGATTTGCCGTCACTACCTAACTGGGTGTGCAATATTTGCTTGTTTGGGAGTAGGTTGGAAGGAAGCTAAAAGTCGTCGAACTAAGACGTGGAATCGATCCCTGAAATCATTGGCTGTTAGACTGAGTTATGTTGGTAAATTTAACCTACCTGGTTGGGGTCTTTGCGATTATCACACCCAATGGTTGGTGACAGGTGAGATAGATAATAATTGATCACAGTGAAGATACATTCATTATTTATTTTCCACTGGATCCTAAATTTCAAAATTATCTTATGCTTTTAATCTCATGGATCCATTTACTCCTTTCGAATCATACTGTCTACGTTTAGCCTTTTCTACTAACCAATAATACTGTTACTGTCTCTATTACTCTGATATTTACATTGATAATGCGGTGCTGATATGGTGTGGTAACTTGAACTGAAGTACATGTGTAGTAGATTCAGTTTGATATTAAAACTATTCTGAAACGAATTAAATCTCAATCAATAATCATATCGAATAAATTCAACATAGTGTGACATTGATAGAATTGTATTGTGTACAAATTGACGTAAACTAACATCATTCCGTGTGAACATGACGACACTTGAAATATAGTATATTACGGAAAATTTACATTGGTATATTTCAAAAACATCCGTTTTAAGCATCCATGCGATCGTGACTTTTCGACATGATTTCAAGGATGATAAAATAATAAATCAACATGTGACTTCCGGTAGCGAACAGTTCACAATCGATTTTATTCAATACAGAAAACGACAATAAGGTATGAGAGTAATCTTAAAATGACTATTCAATCTTTTACGCAGTCAAATTGACTAGTCAGTAGTACCTAGGGTAAAAATTGATGAAACAACGGTATATCAATCTTATTCACATCAAAATACTTCTAATTTTAAATTGTGATAATACAATTGTTTCATTTTTGCTAACATTCTTCCAAGGATCCATAGAAGTTTTTACAGATTGGGTTTTTCTACTGTATTGTTTATCGTTTTTACATACGATTTTCCCAAATCCAAACGCTTTGGTTAACTTGCGCATACAGACGGCACTCAACTCATACGTGACTATTTGGACACTGAATAGGTGATCGTAAAGTATAAAGAACGACAGGAGTTCAATGTTTACAACGAATTATAAAGTCAATGGTTGTATTGGTTTCGCATCATCCATTGAGTTTTTATACTCTTAATCGAAAAGCTCGATTCACTTGAAAAATAGATGTTCTCTTCAATGAACTATCCATATAAATAGCCCTGAACATTTAATGAAGTTTGTTTCTTTATATAATGTGTATCCGTATTTGTTACGGAAGTGCTAATTCTCAGAATACAATATTAGTAAAAAATCAATCTTAAAATTCACACATTGATTTAAGATGACTTTTCTTCACTATCATTCAGTATTAATTAACTCCCTGTAGATTTCTTTAAACCGATTTTCAGCCCATTTTCATGTTTATTACTTCGTCTGGTGTGAATTTACTTTCATTTGATTTTCAATAATGTTTCATTATCTTAATTGATTTACTGTGACTTGTTTCAAGAGAAAATGATTCACTTTGATAATTTCTGTGACTAATAGTCATTAAATTTAATCGGTTTACAAATGAGTGAACTTAATCGTAAATAAACCCTCTGAGCTCTTTACCAAGTAAATCTTTCCTATGAGATTTATGTTTTGAAGTAGTCAAGACAGTACCTACAGACAATTTCGCATCTATACTATTTTAGCGATGGTTATCATGTTGAACAAGGCTGAACATTTCATTCAAATTTTCACCAATAAACTGAAAATGATATCGCTCAACTAGATTGCGACATGGTCTGATGAGTGTTGAACGACCTGAAACCAACTCAGATGAACGACTGTACCTACCACACCACTTAGCACTGGCTAACACTGCTGATGCTTGCAGCGCCTGGTTTGCGGGTTTATCTCTCGCACGACGCCGAAGCCATCACAATCAACATCCAGAAGCCCAACCGTTACACATAAAAGAAGTTCGTACATTTCCTCTCTCTTTGTTTTGGTCACCGATATAAGTCACACAAAAGTAAGTCAACATTTACAAATCTAAAATCCTCGTACACTTGGGTGTTCTTACATAGTTTTAATGTATGTCTCTTTATTCTTACTTAATCCCATCATTATCAATCCTTCAACCACATATTCCAACTGGTATTACTAATACTGAACTTTTCATCAAGTATTTTATCAAACCTACTATTAATCTTACAACTACATATTGAAATTCCTTAGTAATTAACTTTTGTCTATACTGGACTTTCTACCAAACATTTTACCAACTGTAGTATTATCAGTCCCTAAATTACATATTACAATTCGTTCATTTATTGAATGATGGTCACTTCATCCACTCCATCTTCTAGACGTTTTATTAAGCATTCAAAACTATTTGCATAAACACTTGAATTTGCAATATTATTATCTAACACATTACCATTTGGCTTGCATATTTCATCATTGTAATATATATATACAGAGAGAGCCATGATAGAATCTAATTGAAAAGGAATATTTCTTGGCTCTATTTATCCTTTTACCAAATTTTTAAATGAAAATTCTCATGATAATTTCAAAAGTTACCTGACAATTTTCATTCTCATCGGCCAATAGTTGGATGGTTTCAGTAAGTAAATGTTCACTCAAATTCATTGCACGTGGATTAATAAGAATTATATAGTCTAAATTAGCTTTCAATGCAGTTTTTAGACCAACTTCGAGTAAGTCTGAGCAATCTTCTTTCTAAGGGAATAAAGACGAAAACCAAAAGATCAGTAACTCCTATTCAATTTTAAGACTAATTTATCGACAAGCTTGAATTAGACAAACAAGTACAGAAAGCTTAAGAGGTATTACTATTCTATAGAAAACATTTGGAAATGTTAACTAATGGAATACCAAAAATAATCCCGCTTAATCAGAGACTGGAAAAGTGATTTCGTAAACTGTTTATTCACCAAAATTTAAGGCATCTACAAAGTAGATGCAGTTATCAATTTACAAAATGGATTTCTTGGATTGAGATCTTGTATGATTCATCACTTTAGCCTAGTCTTTGCTGAACTTAGCCCTAGGGAGCTATTTTAGTACTATACTTTGTATAGCTAACCATACCTGTAAATTGGTATGCTGTTATATCTTGTGGCCGAGTGGATGCCTAGGTAATGTATGACGTGATAAGACAGCCAATCAGGGAGCAGTGAATTATCGACTGGAACAGTAACATACGAAAACCGTACGAGCAGTCTAGAGTCCTTACCGGTCCTGCTTTCTGCCTATCCCAGCCAGTTAAGTCCAAAACACCAATAACAGCCTTCTCAATATGAATCATTGTATTTCAAACATACTGAGTTTATATACCAACCAAATAGACCACATCGTACCAGAAAATAGAAAATAACATTTGTACAATATTTAGTCAAATGTGGCTGTGAATAGTAATCAATAAACTGATGATAACTCAAGAATCGTATAATAATAGTTCAAAGGTCAAAATAAAGCTAATGATAAGAGGAAACGAATATGATTAGGTTAGTTACAATAGGAAAGAAACATATTACATTGGCCAATAAATAGTCCTCAAAAGTTACCATTCACAATCCTCTTTGGGATACAACATATGCATTATGTAATTATATTCAGAATATAGCAGTAAAAACCTAGATTTCAATACTATCTTCAGAAGTATGTTACCACACACAGTATCGAAGGGAAACCCCTGCTAGTTACGACATATTAGCCTCATTTTCCAGTAAATCCTAATTATTATTAACTTCTACATCACATACTTGGACATGAACCACACTAAATGTGATGGCTAACGGTACTATTTGGTTGTCCCAATCGATATAGGTGGAGCGGGGTTTGAAACTGAAACTTAACGGATAAGCCGTAAGCTCTAACAATTAAACTGCCCTGACACAAGAAACGGTTGCTCAAAAAGGAGTAAAATTTAGCAAATTATATAAAAATCCTCACCTCAGAAGAAATATATTGAAATTTCGAGAGTAATTTGTCTTTCAGATTAGAAGTATGGTTAACAGTACTAAAACTGCGAAGACTATATGAGAACAAACGACTGTAAAGCTGACCATAGGAGCAATAAACACGAGGATCTTCCAAGTTATGTTTACGACTCAAGTTACTCCGAGTTGATGAAAGAATACAGCTGTATGAATCTGATCCTTTAATCTTTGAAAATATTAAGAAATATCTATATATACACAGCATGATAAATAAACGTTATTGACTTGACTTAAAACATAACCTGATAATGACTAATCGAGTACAAGGATTTTCCGCTCTGAGCAATCAGAAAACAGTAAACAAAAAGTGGCACACATTTACATTCTTTCAATTTTCTATCTCAAAAAAACTGAAGCCATACTTTTTTATATGCTACCATTAAAAAAGAGATAACTAGTTACCTGATTATTAGCGAATTTTTTTGAAAAGACACACTTATAAATGTGTAGTATCAGTTATAATCTAATAACAAAGACTAAGTAGAATAAGTGAAACTCCTCAGAGGGAAAAAACTACTTTAGTAGATTGGTAAGTCTTCAGAAATGTACGGGAGGTATAGCCCGAATTGCATCAAAATGTTTTGTCAAACGACAAAACAAACCGTGAGAACATTAGTTATGGTTAAAAGATAGAAATTACACTCAGATATTTCCCACATTTTTGTTAACAGTACAAGCATTACGCGTTAATATGTGCTATAGCGACCTGTAACCACAGTGTCAATATCATCCGGTTTTCTCTTTAATAATCAAACGGCAACTTATCATCCAGCCGAAAAGTTGTGATTTTGACTCCCTGTAACGACGGAAGGTGAGAACTGTTTTAGAGTTTGAAGCAAATACAATTCAGCATTCTTGAGTTACTTGATTATCAATGATTTTCCAGAAGTTGAGTTCGCAAAGGATTCCACCTACATTAAATTACGTAACATCTGGTGTTTCTAGCCTTCAATTGGAGTGCAGTTAAAACTTTTCGATCATCATTGTATTACTGACTATGGATTTATTCCGACTGCTCTGAAAGGCAATTTATTGTATGTGTCTACCGAGTTGCCAGCTTTGTTTGACCTCCGCTTTTAGTTTTTATTAACTTGTTTATATAAATGACATTTAGCCCATACCATAGCAAACGTAACTGTGAAAACTCTACCCTTGAAAACATACATCTATTTTCTCGTGACTTTTATGACCATAACTGCACACGAATAAATATATCTTGGGTGGATTATGCATTTAAATCTCTATTTTGCCACAAATAAATGGGTTGGCAACAATAAGTGTACAGAAAACAATGGTTCAAATAAACTATGTATCGACTGGCATGGAAAGAAGTGCAACACTTCAAATGATTTTAAAACCTTGAATTATCAGATGAAAACTATTTCAATTGGACAAACTAAGGGTTCTAAAGTTTATAATGGGGCTCAACAGAGAACTTAATGAACTGATGTTGCCTGGATTTTATACTCAAGCTTTTTTATTTACTTTAAGTCAAATGAACACTATAGTGGAAAATGAAACATATGAATGGAATTTATCATGAGTAGCTGAAATACCTTGTCATGATTATTTGCAAAGTGAAGTTTCGAATAGTTATGATTAGGCAGGACGTTAAGCCATTTGTTGAGGTTATATAAACTATTCCTTGTTTTGGTGTACACCAGTATTAAATCTGTATTCTTGATCGAAACTCCGAGAGATTTCTTCCGAATGCAGTTAGCTACCCACGAAACAATAACACCGACCGAATTTTCACCAAGGACTCTTTCAAATAAGGACGGATTTTTTAGAGATCTTGAAATAACATCGCTTGAACACTCGTCTTCAGGTTCATGACTTTGAATGTGATGGTGAGTAATCACCACGACTCCAAGTCTGCTAACTGAACTCACCGGTCCCCATTGGTCTCCATGAAAATTACCTTAATAGAAAACTTATAATAGCCAAGGAGTTTTAAGTTACGTTTTAACGGTAATCCTTCTTTCAACCCATTGTAGATTTTCCTGAAGCATGAAATGACGATATACAAGAAGTTACTAGTAACCTTAAGCACTATAATACCAACAAGTTTAGTGAGGAGCAAAATGCAAGTCATTGAGTAACGTCACAGCTCAAATTAACACCTATGACTTAAGGTCAACCGTGCATGTGATCGTGAATCGGATAAAAAAATTTGCTTGAACATCCTTATTGCCTAGTAGCAAATGACTAATATTGTCTCTAGATAGAGACCTAGTCGCACAAAACAAACATAACTGAACGTTTATTATATGGTTGTTCAGTGTCTTGAAAACTAGACCAGGTTTCCTCCTTAAAGACTCCGGAGGAAGTTTAATCGTGAGCACTTTACTAGTCAGAGACATGAATTTTCGTTTGAGCTTGATTTTCGCTGTAGACAGTCCTAATACTGTTGCGACTCTGAGGCACTAAAACACTACTACGTTTTCACTATAAGCCAGCTATGCCCTTAGTTTTAAGACTTATGCCCAAGTTGAAGGCTGGATTCACCCATCAAACCAGTGAGGAGTTAAGTTTTGCCAAATAAGCTTACCAAAGAAAAGGCTCAGCATCCAACACTTAAGTCATGGGGTCCACTCTTTCTACAAATCTCGTAGTGCAAAACAGTTGGAAGTGAATGTCAACACTAGAAAACCGACCAAGACCTCATGTGTTGTAACACAGACGATGCAAGTACACATCCTGAACCGTCTCACACCTCAGTGCCGTACTCACTAGCCATGAATAATGAAACGAAACTTAAAGTGACTGGGGGGTAGAGCGATAGTGGCTACACAAAGAACAATGAACTAGAAACCCGAGGTAAATCACCTGATGATAAGCTATGTTCTTTGATCCTTGTTAATGTTCATTTAGTATAGTGTTTTGCTAGAAAATGGAGAGGAATTCCATAAAGAACTATGAGGTGTTTATTGCTCTCTGTCCAGCTTTGGTATCAATCTTGCAGAACTGCATTTGTATTGAGTTTAAAATGCTGTAAAAAAAGAACCACCACTGTTAAGAGTAGTTTTACAGTTTGTATACAAGACAGAGGAATTTCTCATAATGTCCTTGAAACCAAACGCTAGACGATCGATGGACAGTGGAATTAGTAGTTAGAAGCAGTGGCTTCAAGGAAACCTAACAAAAACAATATAGACCACAGGTTGATGATCTTACAGCCAGTGACATGGATGAGCTCTAGAAAACGGCGTATAGAAGTCGCTCTGATTATCGCAATGAAGTATGGAAAACAGCGAAGACTAGTTTACCTCAGCTTCTCTGTTCATTACACCTTAAAATAATTATGAGTTTTCCCTTGATCCCGGTAAACTTGATGAACCATGGTAACATAACGGAAGTCTTCCAAGTGTATCGTGACACGAGGGGTGACTTGTAGAGTTAAGTTCGGTTCTAGGAAGTTCCTCCCACGGTTTCTGAGACAAAAACAGAACAATCACACAGACCATACAATAGTTTCAGCAGCTGTAGAACGTTACTTTCTGTCCAGTGTCACCAACAACAGAAACCACAACGACTGTTGTCATCGCACAAGGAAAACCTTATTCGGGCTAGTACTAATGAAATTAGCCAAACCGTTAAAGATGTTACAGATAGCCGGGGGTTGACAATGCTTTCATCAACAACGTCTTTATCACTAAAGGATACCAACCCAGTGAAATCAGATGTCAGGGGTGAATAAATCCGAAGATATATTTGGTTGTCGATGTGTTGGGAAACTTCTGTTTTTAAAATGACTACTAGTTGCAAGGGATGAGTATCACGGCGTACATACTCGTGATCTGGTGCGGATGTGTGACTAATCGCCTTCAACGAGACTTTGTCCAGTAAAACTTATGAGGTCAACATTAATGTCAGAGACATTCAGAATTTATTTGATGCTACACTGTCACTACTTTTTCTGTTAATGTCCTACTGTCTAAGATTAGACGAACCAGGCTCGCATACTTTCCCCTTTTCGGGAAATTATCAGAGGGATCGAGCACCCTGCACTGAAGTTAGTAGAGTGCTATCAAACTGGAGAACGTCCATGTCTGTGCCTTTACAAGGAACTATGCTGGGCTCTCTGCTACTCCTCGCATCCATTATCGACCTCCCAGGAAGCCTTAATTCACCAGTGTCTACCAATGCGAACGACGATCAACTGTGAACATCTGCCGGGTAAAAAGCCCAGGCTACATTGAACTTCAAAATACATGTTACTACCGGAAAAATGGACACTCATTAATGGTGTACAACATATTAAGTATTTGACATCATCCCAATAAACAAGTCTAAATCGAACCTACCAAGCCTTCATGAGGCAAACCAGGACGAATTGAGAATCAAAGACCCAATAGATAAGTTGGGTTATGGATTTCTCACTTATGGGTGTTCCCTATCTGAAATTCTCCCCGAGATAATGTGACCAAATCTATGTTAGTGGAGGGCATAAGAAGAGGTGAACAATCACCTATTTGCGCCACAGGAGAGACTATGTATCCGTATTTCCGTGTATTTAAGTTATAGGCGGTTTCGAATATTTTCGTGCATTTTTTCATTTGTTCAGTGAGCGATCGCTAAATAAAAAAGCACATTTTTTACTGACGATTGAATTGTTATATCTCGAACCTTGATTCTTAATATGCCGCGAACTACTTGACTACTTGAACGATAGAACCCGCAAACGTCGCAAAAGAGAGAAGACAAAGACTGGTAAGCAGGAAGTTTATTGTCCCAAACAGTGTCAAAATATAGCCCAGAAATCTCGTGTATTTATAGTTATTGGCTGAAAGTAAATTATCATTTAGGTCAACCAATAAGCACATAGGTATCAAACTAATCCATCCAATGGAGAAGCTTTACGTTGGCATTTCTAGAACATTCCCCTAACCCTGATTGGATGGAATGTCTGCGGCTCTTCCTGGGCTTCCTAGAGCCTCCTCGACTTCACCTGTGGACCATCCTCACACCTCCCCCCTTTAAAGTCTGTTGTATAAGTCCTTTTTCTCGGATCCACCTGGAATTGAGTTACCGCGATTCTCTTGCGACTCATTACTCTCGAAGGTTGTGTCGCCTTGCTCTTGCGTCTTTTATCTTTTCTACCTTCGCGCGCCTGAGTGCTTTTTGGAGACGAATCCATGAGCAAATGAAATGGGAGCCGGCTTTGTGGCATCCATGTTCTGCCATCCCTTCGAATTTGATTGATGTGTCTTATACAAGTACCGACATTTCTTCGGATTAAATACAATACACTTCCAATTCGACGTTCTATAATACCTTGTTCCCACCTTTTTCCACCTTGATACGATTTAACGAGTACCCTTTCACCCACCTTGAAGCTACGAGTGACCATATGGTTTCCATTCGTGGGTTTACTTGTCTTTCTAGGTGGCAACATACTGCTAAAGATTGTTCGAATTTTCCTTCCGAACATACACTCGGCTGGTGACTTACCTTCGGGTACTGCCGGATTGGGGGTAACTCTGTAAGACAAAAGGAACTTGCTGATTACTTGTTCTGGGATGGCCTCTCCTCCCCCTTTAACTAGAGCTCGTTTTATAGTATCCACGAATCTTTCTGCTTGGCCATTCGACTGAGGATGGTACGGGGGAGACTGTAGATGTGATATGCCATTTTCAATGCAAAACCGTTTAAAGACAGATGACATAAACTGGGTGCCGTTGTCAGTCACTAAGATCTCAGGAACCCCAAAACAAGCGAACAAACCTGTCAATTTTCTTGTAGTACTCTCTGACGTCATTTTCGGCATGTCGTATACTTCTGGCCATTTCGTGAAGGCGTCGACAACAACCAAGTAATTTCTGCCTTGTATTGGGCCGGCAAAATCAGCGTGTATTCTTTGCCAGGGACCGTCTGGTTTTGGCCATGGTTGCGGTTCAGCTTTATTTGGGTTCTTTGCGGCCTCTAAACGGGACGAACAACTGCGACATTTTTGCTCTACATCATGGTCCATTGATGGCCAGTATGCGTAGCTTCGAGCTAACGACTTCATTTTACTTATCCCCGGGTGTCCGCTGTGGAACTGCTTAAGGACTTGGTTTCGAAGATTTCTGGGGATAACGATACGGTGGCCAAACATGATGCAGGAATCTACAATTGTCAATGAGTCTCGTCGACGGAAAAATTGCACGAGTTCTCCATGTAGTCTCGACGAAGGCCACTTGTTGAGTATGCAGCGGCGAACAAACTTCAACACGTTATCTTTCTCACTAGCTCCTTTAATAGCTTCGAATGTGACTGGAAGTCCGGAAACTGCGTCTGTTAATACTGTGTGAACCTCGGCCTCAACATCTACGCCAGCCACGAGCACCTCCTCTTCTTGTTTTGTACGGGAACTAATTAGTCTTGAAAGGGCATCTGCCTGTCCAAAATCCGTTGTTGGTTGGTACTTTATCTTGAAATCATAGCCCAGTAGTGTCGTTGCCCATCTCTGTTTGCTGTATATACAGGTATACCTTTTTTCGATCCAAAAATTGTCAGCAGCGGTTTATGGTCTGTTAGTAGGGCAAATTTTCTGCCAAATAGCATCTTGTGGAACTTCTTTACTGCGAATATAATAGAGAGGGCCTCTTTTTCTATCTGACTATAGTTTCTTTCTGTCATAGTCAGCGACCGTGCAGCGTGGGCGGTTGCCTTCTCAGACCCGTCTGGGTAGGTATGTGCGATCACTGCGCCGATTCCGTGGTTGGACGCATCTGCTGCGACTATAATGGGAAGATCTGGATCATAGTGTGTGAGTAGAAGGTTTGATGACAGGAGCTGTTTTAGTCTTACGAAAGCTTCTTGGCACTCAGCTGACCAGAACCATTTGGTATCTTTTTTCAGCAACCCATTAAGAGGAGCACGAAGGCGATGCAGTTCTGGAAGAAAAACTCCATAATGACTAACCATTCCCAAGAAAGAGCGTAAAGTTGACACATCAGTTGGTGGAGGCATGGACTTGATAGCCTCGACGTTTTCAGGATCAGGTTTTCTTCCGTTTTTATCAATTATGAATCCCAAATAGCGGACTTGTTCCATGTAGAAATCACATTTTTCAGCACGTAATGTAAACCCAAAATCTGCTATGCGTCTGAGAACCATATCTACCTTCTTCTCCAGGTCAGCATAGTCTGTACCCATGATTAGTATGTCGTCAAGATAGGCCGCAGTACCAGGAATATCTTGTAGCATAGTATCCATAACTTGTTGAAAGATTGAAGGGGCAGTCTTTACTCCAAACGGAAGTCTATTATATCGAAACAACCCTTTATGAGTGTTTATTGTCAAGTAATGTTTGCATTCTTCCGCTACTGGAATCTGTAAATGTGCTTCTGATAGGTCTAGTTTTGCAAAATACTTACCCCCGTTAAGTTTCGCAAATAAGTCTTCTGGTAATGGTAAGGGGTACTGATGAGCTTCAAGTGCGTCATTTAATCCAGTGGAGTAGTCTGCACATAATCGAATACTTCCATCAGGCTTTTTAACAATTACTATTGGGGCTGCCCAATCAGAAAAGTTCACTGGTTCTATAATTCCACTTTTTTGCAGTCGTTCTAATTCTTGTTCAACAATCGGTAGCGCTGCGTAGGGCACAGGTCTTTTGGGTCGAAAAACGGGAGTAGCACCAGGTTTGAGGATTAACAAGGCTTTGGCCTTCGTACATTCTCCCAATTCTTCTTTAAAAACGTTGTGATGTCTTTTCAGCACGGTACCTTTCTGGTTACACCTTGAGGAGTTGTCAGTAGTCACTCGTCTGCAGATGCTATTAATAGAATGATCTGCTAGCTTAAGTGTTTCTATTAGATCTAGTCCCAATAAGTCTAGTCCTGGGTTCTTTGTAATGTAAATGGTTGCATTTGTCGTAACCTCACCTTTAGACACAGTGCAAGGTATTTCTCCTACAATGTTTAACTTACCGCCAGATGCACTGTGCGCTAGTTGTGTTGTTCGATGCACTGTTGGTCGCCCAATCTTCCTCCAAGTTTCTGGGCTTATTAAAGTAATGTCAGAAGCTGTATCGAGCTGAAGTCGAGTACGGCGTTTATTAACATTCAAGGTTACATACTTTCTTCGATCATGTTCTGTTCTGGTACGTGCTACCATTATTCTATTGGTTGATGAACAATTTTTACGTCTTCGGAAATGAACACTTGATGAACGACGATGCATCTTCTTCTTACAACATGTTTCTTTATGTCCTTTGAGCTGACATCTAGTGCACCGGTAGTTTTTGTATGGGCAGAACCTTTTGTAATGCAGCTCTCCGCAAAACCAACATGCGGATGGAGGCTTCTTAATGGTTGTGTTCTGCTTTTGCTTCCCATTTACTGCCTGTACATAAGGTAGTCGACCATTATTTTCTACCATTGAAGTGTCATGCTTCAAGTTCACCAGATGCTGACATTCAGTAGTCACCTCTTGAAGGGTGATATTTGGACACTGTTCAATTTTGCTTAGAATTCTGGTTCTAATGTCGGCGTCTTCTGAAGATTGTAAGCTGCATACGAAAACAAGACATTTGAATTGGTCTTCTGTCATTGCTGATAGTTTAAAGCGCTCACATTCGCGATTTATTATGCTAGCATGTTGCACCCAGTCATCATTGCCGGCTTTTACTATTTTCAAGCACTGATAGCGAATATTGAACAGGGAAGACTGTTCACCAAAAATTTGCGACAAAATTTTAATTGTTTCTTCGAATGAGATGTCTCTTGGGTTCTTGGGCAGAATGTAATTAGTATATCGTTCATGTTCAATGGTACCCAGCTTTCGTAGTTGCACCCTGACCTTGGCGGCATCATCAAAAGTTTCTAGGTCGACATTAAATACATCTTCATATTTCTTGTACCAAGATTCGAATGTTACACCAGCAACACCATCAAAATGAAATTCGTGAATGGAATCAATGATACAATCAGCATGCGATTTGGCAGAAACATCTGTAAGTCCATTCTTATTGAGGTTCATTTGCTGGGTTAGTTTTTCGAGTATGCGCATCTGGAATTGTTCAAGCCGTTTTTCATGGCGCTCTAGAAAAGCTTCAAATTGGTCAAAGGTAATAGACATCTTGATAAATTAACCCGTCGCCAGTTGTTATATCTAGAGCCTTGATTCTTAATATGCCGCGAACTACTTGACTACTTGAACGATAGAACCCGCAAACGTCGCAAAAGAGAGAAGACAAAGACTGGTAAGCAGGAAGTTTATTGCCCCAAACAGTGTCAAAATATAGCCCAGAAATCTCGTGTATTTATAGTTATTGGCTGAAAGTAAATTATCATTTAGGTCAACCAATAAGCACATAGGTATCAAACTAATCCATCCAATGGAGAAGCTTTACGTTGGCATTTCTAGAACATTCCCCTAACCCTGATTGGATGGAATGTCTGCGGCTCTTCCTGGGCTTCCTAGAGCCTCCTCGACTTCACCTGTGGACCATCCTCACATGAATTCTTGGTGATTACATTTCAAGCGCCAATTAATAATTCGATCGGATTTCATGATTATCTATACATACATAGTTGTTTATTCTTGTTCTACGTTAAGATATTTACGTCTTCCACGTCTCCTTTATTTCTATTTCCTTAGTTTCTTCCTTTCCTCCTTCAAAATCAATTCAAAATTCTTGTTAATTACATAGAACCTCATTTATTATTACTATTCTATTATTAATATTTTATTTTCCTTTTCCTTCCTTTCTCAAACATGGCATATGTATTGTTAACATTATTGAAAATTGTGTATTATTGCATTTTTGAAGAAACCCGAAATGGTTTCTTCACAGCACTTATGTACCCATAAGGTGTTTGTGAATAATAATAATAATAATAATAATCATCTCTCAAACAATACAGAACAATCCGCGGGCAAACATAAGGTGGTTCTAACTTTCTTCAAAAAAAACTATATTCTGTAACCCGAGGAATCCGTACGATTAAACTACAGGGTATTTGGCAAATCAGTTGTTCAGAAATATAAAACCGGTTATTTGTAAAATGTAAGAGTGGCTTCGCAAACGAAAGGACGTATCTCTGTTCACTATGTTTGTATTGATTCGGATCGCTAGGAAGATGAGCGATCACAATTTTCGACAGCTGTACACATTTTCGAAAAGTGTGAAACATAATTCCAATCCTCTAGAACCTGCCTAACTAAAGAGTAGCAATCACGAATACATTCACTCAATATGGCATCCAATGTAGACCAGTGGTTAAGCATAACAAAATTTGACCAGCTAACAAGAAATTGTACCATGTCAAAGGAGGGACCGAATAACTTAGATTTTGGGCTAAGTGAGTGATTCCAATCTCATGTGAGCCAAAAAGTGCAGTAAATATTTGAAAATAAAAGTCTGGAAAGTTCTAACTTAATATTTGACAGAGAACAATGAGTTATTATTACACCTGAATTGGTGGATTTTCACACACGTTCACGTAAAACATACAAAAATGATCCTATAGTACAACCATATTGGGATTTATACGTTTAAATAGATCATTTCACATCCAAGATAGGTAACATAAGTCGTTTTATTTTCGGCAGTGAATGATATGTACATGCAAAATATTTAAGCACGTTGGTGAATACAACCATAAAGTCAGATTTGTTTTCAGATAAGAAAGTACACGAGTAGAGTTATTAAATAGGTGAGATCAGTGAAAACATGACAGAATATTCATTCGGATATACCAGTAAGCTAATAAATGGGTTCATACTTTAGTGTTATACTATGAGTCTGTAGATACTGCATTCCGTTCAAAAACGGCCTTTCATACAAACTGTAACTTTGGTAAACTTACGTCTAACCCAAACTTCCTTTTATCGTGTTACAATCCTGTTACTGAAAAGAGGGGGTGAAAAGGGGCATTCGAGTGAACGGTAGATAGTGGTCGACTAAACCTAGCTGCTTGTAATAGAAGATATTATGGTTCTTTAGTTGGCAGGTATAATCCGAACTAATCATCGGGACTGGAATCAAACTATCAATGAAGAAACTCCAGATGAACCATACGAAGTAATTGAGGCGTGTGGTGAATTTTTGCTGGTATGCAGACCTCAGCTGTTGGAAGAAAGGCTGAAGAGTGAATCGGGACAACGTTTAAATGATTTCGAAAAGTTAGCGGGAAAGTTGAGTATCTAAGCACCCGAATAACCTTACCACATAGCCATATTTATTATTATACATTTTCTTATCACCGTTATCGAATGCTGACCGTTGACGCTGCTCTTAAGTGTCTGGAACTTCTTGAAATAAAATAGCAAAGCCAAAACAAGGTAGGAAACATATGTCTGATGACCAGCAAACATGTGAAAACAACCCCAATGTCACTGAATGTTTGCCTAAAAACCAACCACTAAGAGCCTGCGGTTAAAAGGATGCTCTGACTCCACTAGCGATGTTTGCTGGTCATTAACTCCACCCCCTTTTTGACGATATGCTTTTCTACAGCGATGCTTAGATTGGAAGTGTATCGAACTCCGATCTGTTATCGATTCGTATGTATTGGCCACTTTCACGCCATCTATGTCAAACCTATGAGCTTTACCTATTGCTATTTGAGTCCAAATAGCGTCATACATTTGTGTGGATGAGGACGCTAATTGTGAGATGATTCAGCTGCAGATACTATCGAGATTTCCAGAATTGTATTCGAATTGGCGTCGCTGTTACATTTCATGCTTTCACATAGCCTAGTATCTTTTATCACAAAAATTGTACTGAATAACGGAAATATATTTAACACATAGGTGGTGACATAGGAATGTGAGTTTGAAATAGCTCACCCAGTTGATCAATTTTTTTTTCACTAACAGCGAATCTCGTATATTAATGTACAAAGTCTGTGTTCGACCACTCCTCGAATACTGCGCGTTTCTCCTTAGTGGCACGCGCATAAAGAATAAATTAAGACTGGAATCAGTACAGAGACGATTTACACTTCGTACTCTTGTAACTGATAGTGTCTTGACATATAATTCTAGATGTAGTAAACTAGGGCTTGACCCTTTATGGAAGAGGAGACTCAAACTTAACCTTATCTTCCTTTCCAAAATACTTAACAAACTCTCCTTCACATCCAGCCAGGCGATTCAATACGCTAAATTCTCACATTACGACATTCGTGACTCCTTGTCTTTAGCGAAACAAACATATTCTAGATCTTCTCTCTATATGAATTACTTTACCTGTAAGTTTTCTAGGCTCTGGAATAATTTACCTCAAACTATCCGTATGTTAAACTCTCCCATTGTTTGTTCGCTCAATTAATGCCTATTGCTCCTCTGAAAATGCATTAAATGCTCTAGCGCCTGCAAGTGTATCTTACTCCACAAGTGACATTATCGGAACTTTAAGTGTTTAACCTCTTACTTGCTATCATTGTTTTGTTGTTCCGTGCTCTTTGCTTTAATCTTACTTTCTCTAGTTGTAGATAATTATCAATAACTCACTTTGGCACTAGAAATAACCTTACAGAACATCAGGCTATCCACTTAAGAAAAAATGACAAGTTCCCTGGTGTTGCATTGGCCTGCCATATATAAACTATTTACCAATTACTAAACCAGCAAACATAAAACTTTCTTATATTTCATGTTTGCTCTCTACATTAAATATTGATTTTTATAACAATCTGATCATGCCTGTAAACTGGTGTGAATTCTGTAAATATTATTTTCAGGATATATATATATTATATTATATTATATATCTGGGAAGACCAGTGCTTGCTTTATGATAGAGCAATTGCCCGAACAAAACTAATGCTGACGGAACATCTCCAGACCACCGTGATCTGAAAGTTTATATGCCCTTGAAAATCAGAATATTATAGTTCTCCGGTTAAATGAAGGTGTTTTGTACATATTTTTGTAGAATTAGGGTTCAGTTTGTTATTTGTACCAAACAAACTAGCCCCTCTGGGAGTTACTGCCGGTCCCAAGCCCGCATAAAGGAGGAGGGTTGGGCATGGGGTTAGCGACCTCATCCCGTAGAAAATCAACTCCTTAAAAAAAACGCTAACCAGAAAAAATCATTCAAACCATTCAAACTCTGCCCTGAGAGTAGAAGGAATAATTATGACGTCTCATGATGAAAGCCGGGTTCCTTCGGAAGTCATGAGGCCGATGCACCTTCTTACAACCAGAGCGACAATTTTTATAGGTACATGGATATTCCGGACAATGTGGGAGACCGGAAGAGTCTTCCAAATTGCTGCAGAAATGAGGAAATACAACCTGGAAGTGCTTGGAATCAGTGAAACACATTGGACGCAGGTTGGACAACAACGACTATCTTCAGGAGAACTTCTGTTATACTCCGGTCATGAATAAGAAAATGCCCCACATACACAAGGAGTTGCATTGATGCTGTCCAGAAAAGCACAAAATGCACTTATTGGATGGGAATCTCATGGGCCAAGGATCATCAAAGCCTCCTTCAAAACAAAGAGAGAGGGCATTACAATGATCGTCATCCAATGCTATGCACCTACCAACGACTATGATGAAGACGCTAAAGACCAATTCTACGATAGGCTGCAGTCGATCTTCGAGAAGTGCCCAACCAAGGACCTGACCATCCTGATGGGAGATTTCAATGCCAAGGTTGGAAAGGACAACACTGGATACGAAGACGTCATGGGACGACATGGACTGACTGTGAGAAAGGAACGGAAACCTTGAGAGATTTGCAAACCTATGTGCCTTCAATAAATTGGTCATAGGTGGCACCATATTCCCACACAAAAACATACACAAAGCCACTTGGATTTCACCGGATCACACTACACAGAATCAAATCGACCATATCTGCATCAACAAAAAGTTCAGGAGGACGATGGAGGATGTGAGAACAAGGAGAGGAGCTGATATAGCACCCGATCATCATTTGCTGGTCGCCAAGATGAAACTAAAACTCAAGAAGCACTGGACAACGGCGCGGACAACATCACAAAAGTTTAATACGGCCTTTCTTCGAGATGCTGACAAACTCAACAAATTCAACATAGCCCTCAGCAACAGGTTCCAGGCCTTTCATGATCTACTCAATGGATAGGGGACTACCATGGAGAGCAACTGGAAAGGTATCAAGGAGGCAATCGTTTCAACATGTCAAGAGGTTCTGGGCCAAAAGAAGCTCCATTACAAGGAATGGATCACTGTTGGTACACTGGATAAAATTGAAGAAAGGAGGAACAAGAAGGTAGCAATCAATATCAGCCGAACCAGAGCGGAAAAAGCCAAGGCACAAGCCGAATACACAGAAGCCAACAAGCAAGTGAAGAGGAGCATCAGAACCGACAAACGTAAATATGTGGAAGATTTAGCGATGACAGCGGAAAAGGCTGCAAGAGAGGGAAACATGAGACAACTGTATGATACAACAAAGAAACTTGCTGGAAATTACCGTAAGCCAGAAAGACCAGTGAAAAGAAAGGAAGGCAAAGTAATCACCGACATTGAAGAACAACGAAACAGGTGGGTAGAACACTTCAAAGAACTCTTGAATCGACCAGCTCCACTGAACCCACCCAACATCGAAGCAGCACCCACGGACCTCCCAATCGATGTTGGCCCACCAACGATTGAAGAGATCAGCATGGCCATTAAACAAATCAAGAGCGGCAAACAGCGGGACCAGACAACATCCCGGCAGAGGCACTGAAAGCAAATGTAGCAGCAACTGCCAAGATACTCCACATCCTCTTCAGTAAGATTTGGAACGAAGAACAAGTACCAACAGACTGGAAAAAAAGACTTCTGATCGAGATACCAAAGAAAGGCGATCTCAGCAAGTGCGACAACTACAGGGGCACCACTCTTCTCTCAATACCAGGAAAAGTCTTCAACAGAGTATTGTTAAACAGGATGAAGGATTCCGTGGACGCCCAACTTCGAGATTAACAAGCTGGATTTCGTAAGGATGGATCGCTTACAGACCAAATCGCAACTCCACGTATCATTGTGTAACAAGCAATCGAATGGAACTCATCACTCTACATCAACTTCATCGACTACGAGAAGGCATTTGATAGCGTGGACAAGACGACACTATGGAGGCTTCTTCGACACTACGGCGTGCCTGAGAAGATAGTCAATATCATACGGAACTCCTATGATGGACTAAACTGCCAAATCGTCCACGGAGGACAACTCACCGACTCGTTTGAAGTAAAGACCGGTGTTAGACAAGGTTGCTTACTCTCACCCTTTCTCTTTCTCCTGGTGATCGACTGGATTATGAAGACGTCAACATCTGGAGGGAAACATGGGATACAGTGGACAGGCAGGATGCAGCTTGACGATTTAAACTTCGCGGATGATCTGGCTCTTCTATCACAAACGCAAAAACAAATGCAGGAGAAAACGACCAGTGTAGCAGCAGCCTCAGCAGTAGTAGGTTTCAATATAAACAAAGAGAAAAGCAAGACTCTCCGATACAATACAATATGTACCAATCAAATTGCACTTGACGGAGAAGCTTTGGAAGATGTGGAAACCTTTACATATCTGGGCAGCATCATTGATGAACACGGTGGATCAGATGCAGATGTGAGGGCGCGGATCGGCAAAGCAAGAGCAGCATACCTACAACTGGAAAACATCTGGAGCTGAAAACAATTGTCAACCAACACCAAGGTTAGAATTTTCAATACAAATGTCAAGACAGTTCTACTGTATGGGGCGGAGACGTGGAGAACTACGAAAGCCATTATCCAGAAGATACAAGTGTTTATTAACAGCTGTCTACGCAAGACACTTCGGATCAGATGGTCAGACACTATCAGCAACAAGTTACTGTGGGAGACAACAAACCAGATTCCAGCAGAGGAAGAAATCAGGAAGAAGCGCTGGAAGTGGATTGGGCACACCTTGAGGAAATCACCTAATTGCGTCACAAGACAAGCCCTCACATGGAATCCTGAAGGTCAAAGGAGAAGAGGAAGACCAAAGAACACATTACGCCGAGAAATAGAGACAGACATGAGAAGAATGAACAAGAACTGGATAGAACTAGAAAGGAAGGCCCAGAACAGAGTGGGTTGGTCGGCGGCCTATACTCCATTGGGAGTAACAGGCGTAAGCAAGTAAGTATGTTGTTATTTGTACTGCTTTAATACTAGGCTTATCCTAAAATTGTAGATTTGTCATGAAATGACTAGCTAATCTATGAGATCTTACGTGGAAATCACATCATTGTCTACTCCGGCATTTCGCATCGTAACAATTAGCAATAAAATGTTTGGAGTTTCTAAAGAACACATTTAGGCTGGAGACAAAATAACTTACCTAATATAAATAAAATAGATAGGTTATACAAAAATGACCACATCTGCACGGCTGAGCCATTCCATTCAAATAAGTGAATGAATCTTTATAAGAGATCCACTTATGTGTGGTTGTTTAAGCTAGAACGAGAAGTATTTAGGCGGCTGTGTATTTGTGGGTGATAGTCAGTTTCATACATGCAGTAGACAAAACAGCTATGGTGAACTCAGGGCTAAATTTAAATAAAAATTTTATAGTTCATAACAGTGTTTGTACAAACTATGTGAAATCATCAGAAATTTGAATGATTATAGAAGTTATTTATAAAATAATTCTGTGTTATTCATTTATGCAGACTGATATCTGGTGCGTGTCCCGCAACGTATCTATCGCCATTATCATCAAATACCATTAACCTACTTCCAAACAACCCGATTCTTTTCACTTCCTTCTACTTATTATTCCTACACTTCCGTCTCTTATCACGTTTCACATTGAGACCGACTGTTTATGGGGTATAGTACCAGAACTGCTCGTTCTAGAGACCCCAATGCCCCAAGACGAATGGGTGTTCTCGCCATTCCTATTGACGACCACTCACATCGGTGCACTAATAGCGGGGTATGCATCATTTCCGGCATCACCTTAAACCGATATGGATGCTGCTTTTATTTCTGTGTTTTGTATCTTTTAGCTTGCAGTTTCGTTGTTTAACGTGATCTGGCTTCGTTTCTGCTCACTTCATTTATATTGCCAATGTCATTACATACGAGCTGGACTAGTATGTCATTACATACTCATGGTGTACCATCGTGCTGATCAATGTGAATTGGTAGAGTCATAAATTTTCATGTTTCTGGTATAAAGGAGTATATTCATTATGACGAATGTCGGTTTTTTGTATCATCATGTTATGCAAATGTTGTGATTGTTAACGATTCCAACATTAAACTGTTCTGCTTCGTGTTCCGGTGTTTTACTGTTCACTTCTCACTGTTACCACTTTTGTTTTTGTTCGCAACACACAACTAAGTAAACAATGTAAATCCATTTCAGTTTGGAAAGGACGGGAGGTTAAGTGGACTGCGTCAGTTCCAGGAATGGCAGGCTCACGATTGATCCAATTTATTTCGAAATCTTCGAGAAATCGAGCTTTAATCATGTGCTGAGTTGATGAATTCCATTCGCTGGTGATTCAATGATCGATAGTCAGCCGACCATTAACTTGTTCTGGGCTTGTGAACATTTTTGGAGTGTTATCGTGAATTTTCTGCCAAATTAAAAACACTCAGATGATTTCCACAGGTCATTTTGAAGCTCTGAACAGTCACTCTTACTTCTTATCGTTCTCCATATCTAGGTATCGTCAGCATACAACAAAACCGATTGTGATAGGAGATTCGGAAAGTCATTCACATGCACGAAGAGCGTTACTGACCCCCAAACTGTACCTTGAGACACTTCTCAAAGCAATTTCAAACCAGAAAAATTGGGGTTCACCCATAATCTTTGTTGGCGCCCAAACAGAAAATCTCTTATTCACATTAATAAATTGCCTCCAACCCCGATATTAGTTAGCGTGCATGTGGTAGCCGGTTGTGAAGAACTTTGTCAAAAGCATTGCTGAAGTCTATGTAGGCTACATCAATTGGTAAAATTTGATCTTTAAAGCACCAGCTTTCATGGGATACCAATGATTTCAAATCCATGCTGCTTTTCAGGAAGAATCCAGTTTTTGTTTATATAATTGGACAACAACTTCCTGATAATATTTCCTTAAATCTGAACAACTACGCCAGTTAGACTTGAGAGTCGATAGTTCTCGGATTTATGTTTCATACCTGTTTCCAAGACAGGACTTACTACAGCATTCTTACAGTCTTTCGGTAATTGACCCCCGGTCACAGATGGGTTAAAGCATATGCTTGAGCGATTCGCGACGAAATTCTCTAGTCCCTTTAGTAACATAAGATGCATTTCATCAGATTCCATGGGTTTGCCTGTATAGAGCTCACTTCGCCTACCAAAGGCATAGGGTTCTCTGACGGTCACAGCGTCCAGTGTGCGTGCGTGGAGGCTTGTATAAAGTTAAGGGAAATGTGTGTCTCTACGGTGTATACATCGCAAAAGTAGTTTGATAATACCTGAGCTTTAGCATAATCGTCTTCCTCTAATGGTAAACCAATACTGTCTCTCCATAGTGCTGGAATGTTTCCCCTTCTCTTAGTCCTTTGGTTAATGTACGAATATAAGCGTTATGAACAGTCTACAGATTCTTTAACAAGTCTTTCTTCATACAAGGTCAGGCACACATCTTTCGAGCTCCCTCATAATGGGATTTTTTTCTCATCAGTACCCAATAACCTAAATCCCTCCAGTATTCTTCTCCTTTGAAGAAGAAGGGTGCAAACCTCTTAACTGAGCGACGGTTAGCACTTTCTCGGAACCCTTAGTTTAGTTTAAGCGATGTGGAGCGCAGTGGCGTTGATGTACAAATTTCTGAATACATCTCAAGCCGTTTCAACCGGGGACTCAAACCCTATTGTTCATTCTACTGAAGACACTAGGTGTCCAGTATGTTACATATTTGTTTCCCAGACATTTGATCTGACTTGCGCTGACATATGCTGATTATTAACTACCATATGGAAAACAAAAGCTTGAACTACATGGCCACTTTTACCTAAGGGTGACATGCAATCAAAGTTCGTGATGTATTCCTCATAATGAGTCAGTGTGGGACCCGAAAGAGATGATTTGGAGTCCAGGTTGTATCTAGTTGCTACTTTCAGAAGTTGTACTACGGCAGATGTGATAACCGTATCAACTAGTTTCTGTTAGAAGGAATTTTCTAGCAATTTAGGACGTGCAGCTGTAAGTTAATCCCCAAAATCAATAGCTCTGTAAGTGTTCGACATTGGACGCTGACCACATTAGTTTTAGTGGACTCATTTAGCTGAAGGCGCTCGGTCATGCATCCACACCAGATCACGTCTCCTGCGACCACCAGCCAGATCAGATCAGCCACTCCTCGATATATTGATGATCTATCAAATATATCTTCCAACCTCCTTGCTTCTGACTTTTGATTTCACTGGATGGGCGCGAGTCAATTACAGAAGGTGTCACAGGTGTCAAACTACAATACTTGTGGTATCTTCACTACAGACCGCTATGTTGAACTTTTCCGGTCTATCACCAACTGATTCATTATAGCACAAGCTAGCTTCAGGAATGTAGTGCAACATAGCCGATCTTCCACAACAAGTCTTATCTGACTTATTGCTTCTTGCTGATAATGTGAAACTTTGGAGAGAGATACGCAACCAAGAAGAAATACTGGCACTTCAGGAGGATCTGACACGACTTCAAAGTTGGGCTGACGACAACGGACTGATTTTCAACACTGAAATTGTAAAGTAGTCCGTCTGAGACATGTTGCAGACTACAGTTGCAACTGAGGAAACTCCTCTTTAGAAGTATCCCAGGTCGCAAAAGATTTAGGAGTGTTGGTACCCTAGGACTTGAAGTCGTACGCTAACTGTGACAAAAGCGCTTTTCAAGCAAGCCTTGCACTGGTAACATTGAAGCTCACTTTTGGCCGGTTTGATGGTAGAACTTTCCACGTAATCTTCGACAGTTTTATTCTTCCTCATTTAGAGTACGGAAACATAGTATTTCCTCCCTCTCACCAAAAGGATAAGGACACTCTGGAGCGTATCCAACGAGGAGCTACAAAATCAGTTCGGGGACTCAAATTCAAACCTTATGAAGAGCACCTTCGATCACTTAACTTTTACTCGTTAGAGTACAGGCGTCTTAGAGGTGACCTTCTTATGGCTTACACTTCTGGTCATCCCCTTAAACTTCTACTCAAGCTTAGCCACAATACTAACCTGAGAGGTAACACCCAGAAACCGGAGACTCGACATAACAGAACGGATTGTAGACAAAAGCCTTACTCCTTAAGAGTTTTCAAACGCTGGAATTCGCTGCCGACTGAGCTAGTCCAAGCGACTTCCCAGAAGTTATTTAAGAGGAAACTTGACCTATTCTTAAGGACTAAGGATAACATCATACTATGATTTACCAATTTCTTTTTTTTCTTATTATCGTTAATATACCTAGGTTCCTGCCTGAAGGTTATGGTAATCCACTGCTACTAGACACGGAAGCGAAAACTTCTACTATTCCGTCCACAAACATTTGAACCATTTGAATCTGACATTAAAAACAAGCATATAATGCAACTTCATGGGTTAAATTAACAACCGTATGAAAGACAACTCTATGAAATGTCTTATCTAACCACGAGATGGACAGAAAGATGTACGATGTGACTAATCATGTTCATACATGCTATATACCCCATTACCAAACGCTTTCACACTTCAAGATGCACTGACCAACAAATAATTACCAAACTTACTAGAACCAGTACAGTTCATTGGATAAAGCATCCTACTTTAATCCCACTGAAGACCTGTAACTGTACTGCGAGTACAGAAGACTCATTTAGTTGACATTAGCTCGACACAAATATATTGGATATTGTTTATTGAATACTTTAAAGACTGTATGTCGATTCGAAAATATGGTGTTTTCGCGTTTTCCATTGTTTTGTGGTTTTTAATTTTTTCCTCTTTACTGCTATTGCGTAACACTTCGTCAATTTCACTCATAAGTTATCTAAAATAAAAACTTGTGATTTTGGTTGACTCTTGTCGAGGTATCCACCTTATGAAATTATGTTTTCTGTTTCATATTGTGTATATGTGGCTAATTCGGCATGCTCTCATTTCCGATTTTCAGTTCGTATTGATCTTACCTCTATGTTGTTTCTAATCTCTGTCGATCGCCACCATTTTTGGATGTAAATCGAGTCTATAGACAAATACATATGTACATATGTATTTGTCTCAGTAAATACACTGTAATTACTGAGTCGGCTCACTTTTTTACTTTTGTTCCTTTCTCTACCACATTTTACCATACGCTCCCTCAACACAAAGCTTAAATTCAGACTAGACGTTAAACACGACACGTTTTAGGTGTTCAGGTAATTTATGTAAATTCCCTTAGGAGTACTTCTAAAGCATTACTGTAGTATAGCTATAACTATCTGATCGGATAGAATATTACATATATTCGCATCGTTGTACGCTTGGTTTCTCACTAATTGTTGGCATATAGTCGTGCAAGTATACTGTTTGTGCTTCTGTGCTATTGTCTGTTGCACTAGTGTATAATCCAAGTAGCAGCTCAATAGGAAATCATAGAGAAAAATACCTTTCTTTGTTTCAAATATTGTTCACATTTTTCTCTGAATATGATAGCGTTGTCGAAAAAACATTCTACCTTACCACCATGTCAAGATTTTAGTCTAATTTTTTTCTAATAAACTTCACATCACATATATATATATAATGTAACTATGGATTCTGATACTACTTAACCTGTATAAGGTGATTAACTTATGTAGTCTCAATAAACATGCACAAAACCAAAAACACAAACTTGGTATCTGGATTACATGGGCTAAACACGTTCTACTAACTGAAAACCCTAATTCTTGTTGGTAGTTCTGTTGATAATAAGGCAGAGAATTAACTCATAGGTCAATGTTAACAGCAAAAATTTGGAGATCGTTGAAAAGATTGTGTGAATGTGGTATTCGTTTAAAGTGGAAATTATTAGTCGTCTGCTGTTTGATAATACATGCGTGGTTATTTTCGTTAAATGGGTCACTTATCTTTTCTGTTTTAGATCTCGTAGGAAATTCGTTCGTTTAGAAATGGTGGCTTTATAAAATTTCAAATTATGTCAGGTTGGATTTCCAAGCTCAGATTTCGATTGCGTGTGGTGATCCCTAATTTACATCTAATCTTGATCAAATCATTTATGTGATTCATACATGAAGGAGGATAAGTTATTTTGCATTTGTGGACTAATCGTTGGGATCATATTGCTATTTTATATATTGTCGCCATATAGTCCGACATGTTTACTTAGAAGCTGTATCCACAAACAGTATGACCGTACAGGCTTTCTGCATTCTGTTCAAACTACAAAAAGAAATAATTATTTGATGAGATATACGAGAGATAATTCTAGTAATGTGTCTGTGCTCGTCTTCATCCATATTCAGAAAACTGCCGGTACACTTTTAGAACGTCGTTTGGTTAAAGATGGTCTGGTGGGCAAAACATGTTACTGTTTTTTCAGAAGACGCTGTAGTTGTAAAACGCCAAATGGTAATACTTGGCTTGTCAGCAGGTATTCTACAGGCTGGGTATGTGGACTCCATGCTGACTTGACTGAATTAACGGAATGTATTGACAACAAACTGAACAAAGTTGACCACCATATTATAAAAAGAAAGTAAGAGTTGTGCCGATTTTAGTCTTGTTTTATATTATTGTTACCGATTGTTCAATATTTTCTGTTATGTTCTATAATAACTTGAGAAGTATAGTTTCTAAAGTACTTTAAATGGGCCTAGCTTACGCCCACCAGTGTAAATTAGATACTAGAAAGACTTAATAGATAAAACACATGAATATTATCATCACATTTGTATATTCTACTCATCATTCATAATTTCTAGAATTGTTCACATAATGCTCTAGTCGGAATGTTTGAATTGTTTTCGTAACTAGCTGATTATTTCCAGCAATATTGAAAATCAAAATGAGGTTTGGGCTATAGATTACACAACATTCCAGGGTAACTATTATTTACTGAACAGGTGATACAAGCACAATCATCAGGATATGGAAAACTCATAGTTGCTACAAATAAGTCCCTTAGAGAGTTGAAAAATGTAACAGATATCACGGTTGCACCCACCAGGGCTCTAGAAACTGTTCGGGATGTAAAATTAAAGGCTGAATAAGTGTGTTTTGAGGAAAGAGCTCTGATTACGTCATCTAAATTCAGAATTGGGCATTTTATTCTAATATGTTTGCCTGATGGCGGAATGTTTACTGAAGTTGCAGATGAGTTACATTTCAACGTTGGAAATAATTAAAAGCTTGGAGAGTTAGTGTCATAAGTTGTCGTCAGTGAATCATATACGACACTCGGAAGTTGCTCTACTTATTCTATCGATGAACTCTCAGTTTATCTAGCCATATATCAAACACATTTCATAGACTGTATTTTTACAAATAGTCGACTTTTATTAGGCTTAAAACTCGCTCAGTAGAAAACCGATCTGTGTATGATGGAATTTTTTGATGAAGATATGTCAATTAAAAGTCGTTTTCAGGAGATTCACATCCATTATCTGCTTGTTTGTAGAAAGCCTACTTCAAGTTGAAGAAGAATGGTCCCCATCATATATTTGATCTTCGTGTTTTCTAGTTCTATCTACTGATTAGGCAGGGAAGGCAGATTGAAATCATTATGGATGCCAGAAAATTCATAGATCCAGTGGTGCAAGCTAATAATTGTTGTACTTAACCTAACCACTGTGCTTTGAATCGACCTATGGGAGTATTTTTTGCTTTTACTGTCTATTTCCTAAGTTATACTTCAAAGTTCTGTAAACTGCAAATTGCATTCATTAGAATTGTTTACCATCTCTTTTCAGGTACACATATTTTACTTTATTACGCGATCCTATCAATCGTTTTATTAGTGAATGGCAACATATACGTCGCGGTGCTACATGGCATTCAGCTACTCTTCGATGCAATAAACAATATCCACCACTTGAGCACTATAAACCATGTTATTTTAATGAAGAAATTGTCGAAAACATCTCGTCTAATGTATCCATGAAATCTGTTATAGATTGTCCGTACAATTTAGCAAGTAATCGTCAAACAAGAATGTTAGCAAATCTTTCTAGTCTAGGATGTTATAAGCATTTAACGAAATGGTCTCAACCTCTCAATGTCACAGTATTAACTCATATTCCATCAGTTTCATTAGCACTTTTAAACAGTGCTAAACATAATCTTGTCAATATTATTAATTGTTATGGCTTAAGTGAATACTTGATTTATTCGCAATATATATTACAAAAATGTTTACATATTACTTTTAAACGTACATTTGTTGAATTTAATAAAATATCTTTTATAAAACCAAGATTATTGTTTACACATGCTACAATAATCCGTTCTAATTTAAATCAGTCTACTTTGCATGAAATACAAAATGTAAATAGGCTAGATATTTTTCTATACGATTTTGCCAAACAATTATTTGTGTATCGATTAGTAAATTATTTATTATTTGATTCAAATATACCGCTGCATTTCAGACGACCTTTACATACTATTTGGCACAGTAGACTTAGGTCTAAATCATACATATGTCTAAGTTATTTACTACTTTCCAATCCTATCATCAACCACCATGATGCTAATATCAGTAGTAATGCATTTTCATATCGCTTCAATTTATTTCTTACTAATTTGTTCATTCGTAAAGGTAGCATTCCAGTATCTGAGTCTATTTTAACCAGTGAAAATAAGAAATGGAGTGATCGACTTTCTTACGATTTTAAAATATAGTTTGTAAATTATTTACATTCTGTGCATTGATCCCCTCCCTCTACGCTCACTTTTTGTATTTCCACTCTCCCAACCAGTTTTCGATTGTTAAATAATGTTTATTTTACTAAGTATTATTTAAAGTATTTCCTCACAAATTATTCTAATGAGAAGAGTAAAGAAAAAGCGACAAACTATGAAAAACATCTGGGGGGGCATTAGTATACCTAATTTGTATGCGTATCCCAAGTTTTCATTTTGTTCAGCAACTGTTGTCATATCTTCTTTTGTTCTCAAATAACTGTAATCTAATCGTGAGCTAAATATCCCAATTTTGTACCCTGAATGTCTTATTTTAGTTATTGTACGTTGTGGTTCAGTTGTTCATATCTCTAAACATGTACATTTATGAGTTGGTGATTCATTTAGATACAGAGGTTTAAACTAATAACTTCGTGCGATATTTTCTCATCGGTTCTTGGAAGAAAGGAAGTATATGAGCATCTGGTTAGTGTTCTTATAACAGATTGTTTAGTCAAGCGGTTAAAATGGTTAGTTTGCAACATCAAATCAATTGCAGTCGGACTCACGCGTTGCTGTCATAGAGTTATATTAGGTAGCCTAATGTATCAACAACATTACTAGATCATCAGTTTTCTTGCATCTCTAACATCAGGACCAGTAGATATCAGAGGTCATCACACAAAGGTTTTCAAGGTTGTGATTATTTTAAATCTGCTTTGGGATGTATTTAAGAACCAATATTATGCATATAATTTCATCCCGATCGTTGCTGCTACCTTGACGTGGTGGTCGGGCTTGCCTATCGTGATGAAGCAATCGAGCTATGCTGGCTGGAACAATCGTTCCTCGAGGTCCTACCATGCCAGACAGGTCGGTTGAAGAGCGGTGAGACTAAAAGCAGCAAACCCAAGGTCCGAAGGCGAAGTCGTACTGCTGACTGTACAGAGGTGTGACAGCAGTAAGGTGTTTCCTTCAGACAACCAGCATGACAGCGATGCTGCCTTCCCACAAGGAGGGGTGGGGTTAGAAAAGGTCGACCCTAAAAATGCACACCTCGCCTTATCCCACGGATATCCGTCTCCGGCGGTAAGGTCCTTTGAAGAACGGAGCTAACACAAAAACTACCCACAAAAAGGTCGTGTGTGACCGACCTCAAGCAGTTGTCCCTTGGGCACTGCGGTCACGCTCTCAGGTCATTAAGACCACTTCTAACCCAATTTCCTTTTCAGGTACCTCTAGAAGAATCCTTCCACGGTGTGGGCAACCAGGAAGTGATAACTGCCCTCATACCTCTAACAACACTCAAGACCACTGTATCCATAATCAATCTCCTTCTTCACTTCCTACTATTCCTTCTACCTTGACTTTCAACACTAAACTTCCTGTTCCGGTTTCCTCCTCAAGTGTCACCATGGCCAACGATTCTAGTGCGCTAAACGCTGTCCCAGGTCTACTAAAACCTCACTCCAAACTACACATTGGAGCCTTCAACGTACGTACTTTAAGTCAAATCGGTCAACAGGCCTCCTTAGCTAAAACCCTAGAATCTCGTACCATTGATGTATGCTGTCTCCGAAACACGCATACAGGATCCCAGTGTGGTCATTCACTTGACCTCACCTCGCCAAAATGGACAGCCAACGAAATACACCCTCCGTGTATCTGGCGGCCCCTTGGCTAGTTCTCTCGGACTTGCAGGTGTAGGCATAGCACTAAGTACAAGGGCAGAACAAGCACTACTAGAATGGATCCCCGTTAACAGTCGCCTGTGTGCTGTCCGGCTAAATGGCTCCGTAAGAACTCGGAAGGATAGGGACACACGTCGTTGCCTTTTCGTCGTTTCTGCCTACGCTCCCACTGACTGCAGCCATGATGAAGTAAAAGATGACTTTTACAGAAAACTCTCTGAGCTTCTTCAGAAAGCTAAGCGCTCAGACATAGTAGTCGTAGCGGGTGACTTTAATGCCCAGGTAGGTAGCTTAAATCAAACAGAAATACATTTAGGTGGGTGTTTTAGTATTCCGGCTCAACGAACCGATAATGGTGATCGTCTGTTGCAACTATGCTCAGACAATCGTTTATTTCTAGCAAGCACTAATTTTAAACATAAGGAGAGACATCGTCTAACATGGCGACCACCTGCACCAAACCAACGATGGACTCAAATAGACCATATTGTCATCAGTCATCGTTGGAGAGGCTCAATAGAAGATTGTCGCTCGTATTGGAATACTTGTTTAGACTCTGATTACGCTTTAATACGAGCGCGCATTTGTCTGCGCCTCAATGGACGCAGGAAAATCACACTAAGAAGACCCATTAGGATTGAACTGGAGGACGAGAAAGCCAAATGTAAACTCCAGGAACAACTGAGTTCACATCTAGGCAGTTCTGTAAACAAGACTGACCCAGATGCTGCTTGGAAAGACATACGAACAGCTGTGGAAACAGCAGTCACATCTATTAGTCATTTAAACCATAGGGCTCCAAAAAACCAGTGGATTTCCTCTAAGTCTATTTCACTGATGGATTCGCGTAAACTCATCCCATCAGGCTCTGAACACGACGAAGAGCGTAAACAAATTAGATCTAGGTTAACTAAAAGTCTAAGGAACGATCGTGAGCAGTGGTGGGCAACGAAAGCAAAAGAGATGGAAAAGGCAGTGGCTGTAGGCAACACCAGGCAACTATTCAGACTAATAAAAGAAACCGGAATTAAGAAGTCAAGTGTAAGTGAGACAATCTCCGAAAAAGACGGAACCCTTATCTGCTCTCAACCTAAACGTTTAGAACGATGGGCGGAACACTTTAAGGAGCAGTTTAGCTGGCCTTCAGCTACTGCACAACTACCCACTATTCCCAGAAAACCTGAATGGAACATTGAAGTAGGCCCCCCGACCCTACTTGAAGTTCAAAAGGCTATAAGTAATCTGAAACGAGGAAAAGCAGCTGGTCCTGATGGATTGGCTCCAGAGGTCTTTAAATATGGTGGTCCAATTTTAGCGATTAGGTTGACTAATATTCTGGCTAAAATCTGGGAGACGGATGTAATCCCATCCGACTGGTCACAATCACTGATTGTCCCAATATATAAAAAGGGGTCCAAATCATCCTGCGATAACCATAGAGGGATTAGTCTGACTAACATAGCATCTAAAATACTAGCCTCAATAATTATCGGGCGCCTAACTAAGACTCGTGAACTGCAAACACGAGAAAATCAGGCTGGCTTCAGACCTGGTCGTGGCTGTATCGACCACATATTCACCATTCGTCAAGTTTTAGAGCACAGACACGCTTATCGGCGTCCGACAATGATAGTTTTTCTTGACTTGAAAGCAGCATTTGACTCTATAGACCGAGAGGTTCTGTGGCAGTGTCTGTCATTGAAAGGTGTACCTGAGAAGTACATAAACCTTTTGAAGGCTCTTTACTCGAACACTATTAGTCGAGTAAGAGCTTATGGCGAACTGTCATATGATTTTACAACCTCAAGTGGTGTCTGTCAAGGCTGTCCACTATCCCCGTTTTTGTTTAACTTCATTATAGACCTGTTGCTGCAAATAACACTCTCTTCGACTGAATCTACAGGAATTGATCTCCTACCAGGGGGACCACTAAGCGACTTAGAATACGCAGATGACATAGTCCTGTTTGGTGAAGACGCTGGCAAAATGCAGAGTCTTCTGTTGGAACTCAGTAATAATGCCAGGATGTTTGGGATGCGTTTCTCCCCATCCAAATGTAAATTGTTACTCCAGGACTGGCCTGCGTCAACACCCGAACTAAGGATAGGGAGTGAAGTAGTCGAACGCGTCGACAACTTCACTTATCTTGGAAGTCTGATCAGCCCTAATGGGTTGGTGTCTGACGAAATCTCTGCACGGATTCAAAAAGCTCGTTTGGCTTTTGCCAACTTACGTCACCTATGGCGTAGACGAGATATCCGTCTATCAATTAAGGGACGAGTATACTGCGCATCAGTTCGTTCTGTTCTACTTTACGGCTGTGAAACATGGCCATTAAGAGTAGAAGATACTCGTAGGTTACTAGTATTTGACCACAGATGCCTTAGAAATATTGCTCGCATCTGCTGGGATAACCGGGTAAGTAATAGTGAGGTTAGACGCAGGGTATTAGGGAACGATGGTAAATCAGTTGATGAGGTGATGAATCTTCATCGACTGAGATGGTTGGGCCATGTGTTACGTATGCCTGAACACCGATTACCACGACGCGCTATGATGACTAGTATTGGGGACGGTTGGAAGAGAGTTAGGGGCGGCCAAACCAAAACATGGCATCAGTGCTTGAAGTCATTAACTTCTAGTCTGAGCCATGTTGGCAGATGCAGACTACCTGGTTGGGGTCCGCATGTGGTCAGTATGTTTGAAATATAATGATTCATACCGCAGAGGCTGTTCTGGACCTAACTGGCTGGGCTAAGCAAAAGCAGGACCGATACGTACTCTAGACTGCTCGTACGGTTTTCATGTGTCGCTGTTCCAATCGATAATTCGCTGCTCTCTGATTCGCGGTCTTATCACAAAATACGTTAACAAGGCATCCACTCGGCCACAAGTCATAACAATACCACATGCACACGATCTTTTCAACGATCTCCAAATTTTTGCTGTTAACACTGACCTGAGAGTTAATTCTCTGCCTTATTATCAACAGAACTACCAACAAGAATTAAAGTTTTTAGTCAGTAGAACGTGTGTTTAGCCTATGTAATCTAGATACCACATTTGTGTTTTTGGATTTGTGCATGTTTATTGAGATTACATGAGTTATGAGGGTAATTGACGAAGTGTTACGCAATAGCAGTAAAGAGGAAGAAATTAAAAATCACAAAACAAAGGAAAACGCGAAAACACCATATTTTCGAATCGACATACAGTCTTTAAAGTATTCAATAAACAATATCCAATATATTTGTGTCGAGCTAATGTCAACTAAATGAGTCTTCTGTACTCGCGATACAGCTATAGGTCTTGAATGGCATTAAAGTAGGGTGCTTTATCCAATGAACTGTACTGGTTCTAGTGACTCTTGCAGTTATTTGAGTCAGTGCATCTTGAAGTATGAGAGCGTTTGGTAATGGGGTATATAGCATGTATGAACATGATTAGTCACATCGTACATCTTTCTGTCCATCTCGCGGTTAAATAATACATTTCATAGAGTTGTCTTATATATGGTTGTTAATTTAACCCATGAAGCTGCATTATATGCTTGTTTTTTAATGTCAGATATCCGACTATGTTGCACTACATTCCTGAAGCTAGCTTATGCTATAATGAATCAGTTGGTGATAGACCGGAAAAGTTCAACAAAGTGGTTTGTAGGAAAGTCTCGTGTCTTCAAAGTTGTTTAAAAGGTTTCAAAAGGACATTGGTAATTTTCCTAGCTCAGTTAATTTAATCGTTTTGATCATAACTTACGCATCGAAACTACTGTATTCACTTTGAATGAATGTATATAAGTCAGAGTATACTGCAAGAGTGTCGTTTTCCGAAAGTAATTTATCATTGTAACTTTTGAGAGCATTGGTCTTTTGTGTTTGTTTGCAATATTTTGGTCGAACAGTTTTTCACTATTTTCTGGCCATCAGTTCCTTTCGTCTCTGGGTAGTGTTCTCATCTGGTTTGCTTTTCAAAAAAACATGTGGATGAAGAATTCTGGTAGGTGGCCTATGCTCCTCCATGAGGGGTAACAGGCGTAAGTAAGTAAATAAGTAAATGGTATTTAATTACCTAGAATATTGTCGTACACATTGCATTGGTTTCCAACATTTTTTTAACAATATTCATTCGAATGTTCACTCCATTGTTATAATATATCTTCACATCTAACCATCAAATTCACTGTTATAAATTGTAATTAGCCGATGAGAATCTAACGAAATTAAATGAATTCAGATTATTCTATTGAAATCTTTATTCTTACTCACTTGAAGTTAACTGAAAGTATTCAATCATATAAACTATGATAAATGATCAGATTTTATTTAGTTGATCATTATCAAGGTTAAGGCATGAAAATATTGATTTGAAAGAATTTTAAATTTTACCATTATACTATAAATAGTTTATCTGATTGACATCAGCTATGAACAAACATAACAATAGAACAATATTGGTAGTATAAACTTGTGAATACAAGAAAATGTTAATGATTACATTCATAAAACAATATCTAATTCATTATACAATAATGAATTCATTATCCTAGAATTATCATTATGTACTACTGACAGTAGTAAACTAAAAATATGATATACCCATTATAAAAACTAATAATTCATGTCATATTGAACGGATCAAAAATGCTGGTAAACGACATCAATTCTTATTATTTAATGCAAATGAAATAAATATTATATATGCTTGAAAACATTAGTCAATTGAAGCTAGACCATCGTAGAAAACTGGGAAGCACTGGACGGCCGTTTCGTCCTATTGTGGGACTCCTCAGCAATGCTCATCCTCGATCCCGCCTCGCGAGATTCGAACCCAGGACCTACCAGCTTCGCGCCAGAGCATAAATATTACATTACGTTTATTTTGTCCGATATGTAAAGATGAAAGTTTAAATACAATGGAATGGAATTATATACCAGATTATAAAAAAAATATAGAATATTTATGTAAGTGGGACATAGATTGGATGTTTCATGCATGATGGTGTTGCTGCGCGCTGATTGGCTAATTCTAAACCGATCAGCCCGGGCATATTATTGGAGAAAAAATCTAGAAGCTTCTTATGTATATACTATAAATATATGAACGTTATTTAAACTAGTGATTACTGTTCACTGATCATTATTAATTTGAATACAATTTCATTCCTGTTCAACGTGTTCTGATTTTGGGGTCTTGTTGAGTGTCATCGGATAAGAATACTAAGCAATAGGAATAGCTGGGTCGTTTATATAGCAAAAATACAATTATAACAGTGGCGACGAGGAAAAAGGAAAATTCATTCAAAATGCCTATATCAGATGACCAGCTCAGCCGAATACTACAACAACAGCAAGCACAACTTGATGCACAAATGCGGTTGTTGGAGACTCTGATGCAACAGTTTAGCATCCAAAACTCGAGTTCACATGCTGTTTCAAGTACTTCTTGTGATGCAGTTGCTAGCAGCATCCCAGAATTCATATATGATCCCGAAAGTGGAAATACTTTTCTCACGTGGTTCAAGCGTTGGGAAGATACATTTAGAATAGAATTCTGTCAACAAGATGACGCATGGAAGACTCGGTTGTTGATGCGTTAGTTGGGAAGCAATGAGCATGCATGGCTGATCATATATTGCCAAAGTACCAAAGTTACCTCGAGAGCTCAGTTTAGAGGAGACAGTAACGCAGTTGTCTAGACCATATTCGGCGAATCTTCCTCATTGTTTGGTATTAGATATCTTTGTCTGAATTTGGTGAAAAGTGAAGCCGATGAATATGGTGCCCTAGCAGACGTCGTCAACAGAGAGTGTGAACGGTTCAAGTTACGCTCGTTGACAGAAGATCAATTTAAATGCCTTATATTCATCAAAGCTCTGCAGTCACCACAAGATGCTGAAATTAGAACCAGACTTCTAACTCGTTTGGATCAAGACCCAAACGTCACACTCAAGACATTGATAGATGAGTGTAAACGACTACAAAACATCAGACACGACAATCAGCTAATTGAACAGGTAAATTCTAATTTAACCTGCAGTAGTGTAAATGCTATAACTAGGTTAAAAAGTCAGAAGCCCAATAAAACTTATAACAAACCAACGGATGCCTGTTGGTTATGCGGCGATTGGCATTATGTACGGTTCTGTCCATTTAAGAAGCATAAGTGTCAGGTGTGCAACAGACGTGGACATAAAGAAGGCCATTGTCCGCCGAATCGTACGTCCCAGCCCAAGAAGAAGTATAAACGTCTTTCACGTGTGGTGAAATCAGCTGAGTCTAAATCTCTTTCTCTGGTAGCAGCTTTTCAAACAGACTATGACATTCGGAGAAAGTATGTTACGATCCAGATTAATGGTATAGCGGCTCGTCTTCAAATTGATACAGCATCCGATATTACTCTAGTGTCTAGAGAGACGTATAACTTGCTGGGAAAGCCGCCAATGAAGCCATCGAAAAAAAACGGCTAAAAATGCATCTGGAGGCATACTAAAACTAATTGGCGAATTACAATGTGAATTTTCCTTCAATGGAAATAACTGTAAAGGGGTATGTTATCTAACAGAACGATCGAACCTTGATCTACTTGGTCTAGATATGTTAGAAAAGCTTGGATTAATGGATATACCCATCAACAGCGTGTGTAACGTGTCGTGTCCATCATTAGACACCACCTCATATGCAAAAAAAGACAGGTAAAAAGGTTCCAGAAATACGGAGTGTAGCAGCAGCGGCAATTCGAAACACTCCAATGTCGTCAGATGAAGTCAGAAAAAACTTTTCAGAATTTTGTCAGCAGAACGGAATCAGTACTCAAGGAGATAAGACTAACGATTTGAATTTATGAACTGATAAACCAATTATAGCTTATAATTTATATATACAAAGAGTAATTTATCATTTTAACATTCACTGGCCGGATACTATCAGCAACAGCGTTTTATGGGAGAGGACAAACCAGCTCCCAGCTGAAGAGGAAATTAGGAAAAGACGTTGGAAGTGGATAGAACATACATTGAGGAAATCGCAAGGCAAGCCCCAACTTGGAATCCTGAAGGGAAGCGGAAAAGTGGAAGGCCAAAGAACACATTACGCTGGGAAATAGAAGTAGATATGAAAAGGATGGACAACAACTGGAAAGGATTACCAAGGACAGGGTGGGATGGAGAATACTGGTGTGCGACCTATGCTGCTCCACGAGGGGTAACAGGCGTAAGTAAGTAATAATCATTTTAAGTGTATGGTCATTGATATTAATAATTATTTGGGTACTTCATTGTTCTATAAGCTATGTAAAGGAAATAGAATTGAATTATTACTCTTGAAATTCCATACATCAATGAAAGCTCGTTAATGTATTCAAGAAAGTTTCATAGTAATTTTCTTAAATTTTTGAGTACAAAAAGCTAGAAAAATAGCTTCTGAAGAAGAAGTTAAAAGGAAGTACGCTATTCTTATTTCACTAAACATAGTCAAGATGAGGATCGTATGTAAAATGTTTTATCTACATACATGTGTAAGTTAAAATCTGATCCACAATCTTTTCAATCTATACTTTACTTAAATCAAGTTAGCTATAGTGTGCTCATTAATTAAACTAGTCGGTCGAATGAGCTGGGACAGATAAGAAACTGGAATAAATATAGTCCAAGTGGAGTTTATTTTTAAGATTCTTCACGGAGTATCATCCAGTTAGGAGCTGAATAGTTTGAAATCTTTTTTAAACAATTAAAGTTGACTGGTTGAAGTCAAATACAATACAGCACTCAACACTCGTTATTAAAGGACATCTACAATTATCTACTTAGAGATTCGCTCGTTGAAGCAGAATGATATAGTCCTATTTGAAGAAGACGTTGACAAAATATAGTCTTTTACTTGCTTCAGACATCAGTGTCAGCATGTTTTGGGTGTTTCTCCCTCTAAATTCAAAAACTTTACCTTGAAATTAAGCTGCATCAATGCTTAAACCAATGATAACAATTGAAGTAGTCGGGCATGTCCCCCAATTCATTTGGATGTTGAATACTTGTAGTATCAGTTGCTATGTTAAGCCCATATAGCTTATTCTGGCTTCCGGACAAGCAAATTTATTTATTCGCATTGTGTCATATTTTGACCTTGTTAATTATTCGCTTATTAATCCTGACTGTTTTTTATATGAGCGTATGTGTGTGCACTTCTTAATCTATTCATCATATGTCTGTAACCTATTTTTATTCGACTATAAATATGGATTCAGGCTTTGTTAAATTGAATTGGCTCACACGCCTCCATTGCGCATCATTTCGCTTCGTTTCTTCGATCGTTTGTCTGGATCAACGATTGTATGAAATACACGTACTCGAAATCCATTCTCATATCTGACCTATTTAATTCCGTTGTTCACCAGCGCTGTTTAACTCGACGATTATATACGAGGGTAGCTGGGATGTATATATCGATAACAATCAATCATACGATCTAACTTCAGTCAGATATCGGGCCACTAAGCACTTTTATAACCAGCCAGCCACTAGCCTAGTCCCTAATCATAGATTGCCACAGTTACATCTGCTCAAATCTGCGAGTGTATATCTCTTAACACCATATACTGTTGAACAGATCAAAGTTATAAATTCACTTAGTATTGTTTGTTTGAATCTTCCCATTGATGCTTAGGACTGCAACTGGTCAGTCTCTAATTGGCATATGTGCATACTGTGTGTATTGCCTCGATATAGCCTTAATTCACAAGCATTATAAGCAAAGATGGATAGTGGCTAGCAGTGGAATCTAGTTTGTTGTGCTTTTCGCCCTATTTGGCATTCGTCAGCTGGATGTACTAAGTGGATTTAAACTTCACCCCCATTGCACAAGCAAGTGGCTGTCAGGACTCAGTAGCTGAATGGATAACTCAATTCAAGTTACTACTTCATATTAGTCAACCTCAATATTAACGATTAGATTTGATTTTATATGACAAACAAACGTTAGTTAACATGTTATAATTTAAAATGATGTACTCTAACTCAAACCTGACCAATTATATGGATTATTAATTTGGATACGATAATTGTAGAACCTGATGAGAAATTACTGAAAAGAATGTTCTTCGTTCATATAATATGTATAACTAAAATTCACTGGGTATTGTTTGCTTGTATCATCACATTGATGTTTAGGACTGCAATTGATCAGTCTCTTATTGGAATATGTACATACTGTGCATATTGCCTCGGTATTGCTTTAATTCAAAAGCATTTTAAGCAAAGATAGATGGTGGCTAGCAGTGGAATCCAGGACACTTATAAAGCTTGTAACTTAAGGTAGTATTGAAACATTCTGCATAGTATA
>NC_031495.1:7741327-7759752 GCF_000237925.1 Schistosoma mansoni
GCAAAGATGGATAGTGGCTAGCAGTGGAATCCAGTTTGACGCACGTTTCATCCTATTTGGGACTGGTGAGCTAGATGTACCTGCATCCCAGAGTTGATGTTCACTCTGGGACTGGAACCCTGAACCTTTCGCTTCAAACGCCATCACGTTATCTACTGACCAGTTGCAGTCCTAAACATCAATGGGAAGATTCAAACAAGCAATACTAAGTGAATTCAAACTTCAACCCATTGCACAAGCAAGTGGTTATCAGCACTCCGTAGCTAGGTGGATAACGCGATGGCGTTTGAAGCGAAAGATACTGGGTTCGAGTCCCAGAGTGAACATCAACTCTGAGATGCAGGTACATCCAGCTGACGAGTCCCAAATAGGACGAAACGCGCGTCAAACTGAATTCCACTGCTAGCCACTATCCATCTTTGCTTACCAATCAAAGTTATGTTTATTTGATTTCCATAAATCATGTATTGGTTAGATTATTTAAAATATAGTACTAGTTGTATTTCTTGAATCTGTTACCTTAAAACTACATGTATTATATCAAATTTATTCCATTTTTATGATTATTCTTAAATATGATTAGTAACTATTTGAATGGAAAAAATATCCTGCATATAGTATGAATACAAAGTCTACCCTTATATTTTATTGATTACGAAATAAATTATTATATTTGATCAATCAATATATAATCGATAATTTCGAAATACAAGGTCATCTTTCAATGATGATAAAGTAAAATATTATATTTAATCAATCAATATATAATCAATAATTTTGAAATATAAGATCATAACAAGAATTTAATTTAATTATTTACATTCACTATAAGATTCATGTATTTTATCACAATTATATTATCATTAGTAATATATTTATTTTTATTTAATTTTATTAAGATTTCTAGTACATTAAACTACTGTAAAGATAATAGAAGTCTCGTATATAATAATAATAATAATGAATTAGACGAATGTTATAAATTACAATTAAGCTTAGCTAAACAACGTCATATTATTAAACTTGTTAAATATAATCAATTCACAAATATACAATTAACATGTCATCTATGTTCAAATGAAAATAGAACCCATTTTCAATGGTTTCGTATAACACGTAAAAAATATAATCAAACCATATTTCTATTAAATAATATAACATTTTATGATCATAAATGGATATTAGATCAAAATTTATATGAACCAATTATAAGTAATATAACAACAAATGATCCATGTATCATGAATAATACAAATGAATTAATTTATGAAAAATTTGATCCTTATAATGATTCTGGTACATATATATGTCAATCATTATATAATAATAAACATCCTACTAATTTTATATGGTATCATATAGATTATATTAATCCATATCAAAATAAATTATCTCAATTCAATATATCATCAATCAATAAAATTGTTACAACCTATCAACAATTAATAAAATTACAAAATAATATTAAAAAACAAATTTATTTATTAAATTCATTTTATAATCAAAAATTTAATTTATTATATATAACAATCAAATTTTATCATAATTTAACTCAATATACATATTGTAATAATATATATAATATACAAATAAATTATATTTGTTATATACGTATACCAAGAAAATTATTATATAATAATATAGATGAAATACAATTAATTTATTTTATTTTATTTAATGGTTTTTATCAATTTGGACAATTTTATGATGATGATAATAATAAAATTAACCAATCAAATTTAACAAAAATATATAAAACTTTTTTTGAAAATTTAGCGAATCAATTAAATTTTAAATTATTTTTAAATAAAACATATTTATATATACCATGTCAATATAATTTATTTAAACAATTACCTAATTTAAATTATACTTTTCAGCCATTAAATATATTAAATTATTATATAATTATTAAATATAAATTTAATTGTAAACAATTAAATAATAAAAAAATAATTAATTTATTATTATTAAATAATAATTATAATAATAATATAAATAAATTAAAATTAAATATTTCTAATTATAATTATATAAATTATATGAAATTAGAAAAATTAGTCATAGAAAATGAAAAATTGATAAAATTAGATTGTTTTCTTAATGAATCATATACATGTAATAATAATAATAATAATAATAATAATAATAATAATAATGGTAATTATTTGGTTAAATGGAGTATATCATCTCATTATATATATTATTCACGTACGTTATTCAATGAACGAATATATATAAATGAAAAATGTCAATTAATTATTCATAATGTTAAATTAAATGATTCTAATATATATAATTGTTATATAAAAAATATATATCAATTAAATAATAATAATAACAATAATGAGCCATGGCAACTAAAAATATCATATAGATTAAAAATTGAAAAATCATATTATGAATGGCCAAATGAAACTAATTTATTCATTGGTTTATTATTTCTTTTAATATGGAGTATATTTATTATAATAATATGGTTAATTTTAATAATTTATAATATATATATATATTATATATCAATCTAAACAATTAACTAATTAACAATTAGTTTGTATTGAAATGTATTAAAAATAAAAAAAATGTAATTTTTTTCGTTATATTTTGTGGCCGAGTGGATGCCCAGTTAACGTATGACTTGATAAAACCGCCAATCAGAGAGCAGCGAATCATCGATTAGAACAGTGATACACGGAAACCGTACGAGCAGTCTAGAGTGCTAATCGTTCCTGTTTTCTGCCTAGCCCAGCCAGTTAAGTCCAGAACACCAATAACAGCCTCTGCAATATGAATCATTATATTTCAAACATACTGAGTTTATATACCAAACAGACTGACCACATCGTACCATAAAATAGAAAATAATATTTGTACAATATTTAGCCAAATGTGGCTGTGAATAGGGGAGCAGTGATTGATAGACTGTGTATAACTCAGGAATGGTAAATCGTACAATAATAGTCCAAGGGTCAATATAAAGCTCACAATGAAAGGAACATGAATATGAATAGTTTGATTGTTTAACAAACATACGATAAAAATTATATGCATAAAATTGGTCCATAAATGGATCCCAAAGTTACCATTCACTATTGTTATCGGGACATCACATTTTTAAATGATATAAATATTTAATGAATTAAAGTTGATTATTTGTTTGATAGTGAAATTTTCATGTAAAAAGGTGAGATCGTGGATGTGCACTACTGGGGAGTCCCATACTAGGACGAAACGGCCGTCCAATGCTTCCAGGTTTTCCCTAGTGGTCTAGCTTTAATTAACTCATGCTTTTAACTATGAAAAAAAAGAAAAGTTTGATTATAAAAACGTCGATTGATTCTATTACATTTCTGTTTTGATTATAATTTACATAATGAAAAAACCTGACTTTTTTGACACAAATATACAGTAAAATATGATAATGCTCAACTGCTTACTATATTATACGATCATATAATGCACGTATACTGTAATTATTATTTTCAGGATTTATTATTATTATTACTATTATTATTATTATTATTATTATTATTATTATTATTTACACACACTCATACACTATCCGACTCAATAATTGAGTATCCGACTATAGAGATACAATAGTTTATTTACACAAGTATAAACATTCCACATACAGTGAAGGTCAGAGTAGTACGAAAATTAGAAGGGAATTTGTTATGAATTGAAAAGATAAAGAAGGCCGTATACTAATTTGTTGTGGTCTTATGTTCGGCGTTTTTTATCACGTGAATTATCCACCAATCAAAATACGACTTTTCTAGTCTCAATACTGTGCCAATCAATGACATTCGACCGGTATGAATAGCCTAGCGTCCTTATTCGTCCCTTGTCCGCCTAGCCCTTCCAATTGAGTCCAGAACACCAATTGCAGCTTCTACTATGCGAATCACTTATTTCAAGCATACTCGGTTTATGTACCAGACAGACCGCATAACACCGTAAAATAGAAAATAATATTTGTACAAGATCAAGCCAAATGTAGCTGTGAACGTGGGAGACAATAATCAATAAACTGAATATAATTTAGGAACAGTAAATCGTACAGTAATAATTCATAGGTCAAAACGAAGCTTATAGTAAGATGAATATAGATTGCACAATCTAGTTACTCAATAGTTAAACAATAAGAGTATATATAGAATAATCGTCCATTAATAGGTCCCGGAAGTTACTCGTATTTATTTCTTTACTAGGATATAACAGAATTCACAATATTAAATTATTTTCCAAACATTAAGTAAAGTTGATTGTTTGTAATTTTCTCACTAGCTATTCATAACTCAATATTGTATGTTTCTTTTAAGTTACTTGTGCTATATCTAGAGCTTAGATTCTTAATGTACTGTGTACAACTTGAGCACTCGAAAGCTAGAACCCTCCCAAGTTATAAATGAGAACACAGAAGACAGGTGAAAGGAATACTATTTCAAACAGTGTCAAATATGGTACAAAACTTTCAGGTATTTATAGTTTTTAATTTAAACGAAATCATCATTATAGTCCTCCAATCCTCATACAGGGGGTTGTTAGCATTTGTCCAATAGGGAAGCTGCATGTAAGGATTCTGGAATATTTATAGCAACCATCCTACAATCAATTTCGATTGTGGTCAAATTTGGTTAAGCCCTTTCTATTAACTTACTTAACAGACATCGTTATTTGGATAGTAACAATTTGCATATTCTTTGCACTGCTATACCACTAGAGCACATGACACTCTATCCGAAATGTTGACTGCTTAAATATCATTCGATGACTCATACTCCTCCCCATATGTGTACGCACGCAAATATTATTATCAGCCTTTGTTTTGCTTTGCTGTGCCCTATTTAAATGTGACTATAAATTGCCTATGTAATTGCTTGCTATTCGCTCGCTTGCTCCTCGTTCACTTCCTTCGCTTATTCGCCTGTTTACTCGCTCGCCTGCCGCTCACTCGCTCGTTGATATTCGCTCAGGTGGTGTTGTTAACTTTCTGACCTGAGTTATTCGACAATAAACTGTAGTTGCTGCTTCTGATTTTACGCACCGTTGAGATTAGAATTATAACGGTTATCGAAGTAAACGATTAACGAATCGCGGCACTACATACTCTTCCAAAAGATGATTGGATGGAATATGTTTGGCTCTTTCTGAGCTTCTTAGAGCTTTCTTGAGCTCACCCGTTGACCGTCCTCACAACCTGTAACAAAATTACAAACGAAGTTTGGTAGACTTTTGATCAAAATAAACTTATACGAAGGTCATTGTAAATACGCTTTAAAGATACCCATTGTGTAGCAAAGTTGTTTAGAATTCAAACATAAATTGAAAGAAAAAAATATAATGTGATAAATAAAAATTATCATATACACGGGAAGGTTCTGGATCTAAGTAGCATGATTAAGTGGTAAGCATTCAAGTCAAAACCTAATTATGGACGAAAAGCCACTAATGATTTGAAATCGAATACAAGACAACTGACCAGTAAAGATAATGGTCTTCTATAATGAGATGGTGAACTGATCTGTAAGTTATGTAACATATTTAAACATAGTTATTTGTAGGATTAGGATAGTTGTTAGACCATTCACGAATCAAACCAATTGAATCCCTAATTATTAGACCTAAGCCTTGCCCTCTTTATCGTTAAAACACCTATTAAAGTTTCATTGAAGCATCAAGGAACTTGAAATAAGCAGTTGGATAATCAAATAAATGGATGAAATTTATCAATAGCTTAAAATAAAATTATAAACAATATAACAATTGAAAAATGATATATAGTCAGATAAGTGGAAAATAAAAAAAATAAACGTGTAATCGGTAACAAATTACTTTCTTTAGTCTTGTACAGTAAGTAGTTTTTCATACATCGGAAGGAGGAAACCTTGCATTAGGGTACTATCACTGACCCATACACAAGTGAAGTAGCTCAAAGCAAATATGTCAAATCTATATCTGATGAGTGACTTACTTTATTTTTACGGTATCAGTTCAATTCAATAAAAGTTGGCTAATTGGTCTGTACAATTTCACAAAACTCGTTTATAGTATATTCGGTTAGTAATCAATTCGTGATATTAACAAGGATCTGCCAGTATCATTGGTAAGTAACTGTCTTACATTCAACATAATTGAAATCAACTGGTAACAGCTTTTCGTTAGAACTCTGAGAATTGTCTCTTGAAATTAGCCACTAATGAACATATGATTATTACGAGTGTAAGGTTTTTATGATGGTGGAGAAGATTTGTAGCTCAGGTAGGTGATTTTGATGGAGTTTTGTTCTCTGATCTGAATGGTTTGGTCATGGAGCTTTCATTATCCTTCTGAAAGACATCATCAACACAAACTTCGGGTGGAAGTTATAAATATACATGTTAAACATACGTCGCTAAACTTAAAGGTCATTGGTTCGATACCTGATGGACTTTCAGGTACATACTATTGACATGTTTCATACTAGAACAAGACAATTATCCTTTTATTGGCTGTTTAACTGAGGTCAGTTTGTGATGTAAACTATAAAATCCAACAATCTCTAAAAACTTCTTACATTAGTAATAACTCTATTTATTGGTAGAATGACCATTTGTTTAATGAATATATATAAACAAAATTAACAACCATTTATGATTTTATTTATAATATGTTACAAATCAAGTGTACTATACCATTATATTTAGTAGGCAAGGATGAATAATGATGAAAACATTTTCAATAGGTTAAATTAAGTCAATAATATGATGGATTGGATTTATCAATGGATTATATATTTAATAATTTACAATATTGTCGGTATGTCATTTATTAACTTATTTGTATTAATCTTAATTTATCTATCATAATATCGTAAACTTGGAAGCACTGGATGGCTCAGTGGTCTGGAGGTTAAGCGTTCAAGCGCGAGACTGATAGGTCCTGGGTTCGGATCTCGTGGGGGTGGGATTGTGGATCCTCATTGCTGATGAGTCCCATACTGGGATGGAACGGCCATTCAGTACTTCCGGGTTTTCCACGATGGTCTAGCTTCAATTGACTCATGATTTCAACTATAAAAATTACTAAGATCTCCACAAAACCCCTCTTCTGATCATTTGTATTAATCTTAATGTATCTACCATAATATTCTTTTGTTGTTGTTGTTGTTGTTGTTGATATATTTCAACCAAAATCATTTGAATACAAAATGAAATCAGTTCGGAAAACCAGGGAAAATCATTGATCAGTGAACAGTTGTTACATCATAATTTATAACTCTTCAGTATGTAACCAAATTAAAATACAACAACTAACCATTATTCCTATTCCTTCACTATTTAATTTGCCATAGTTATTTAACTGATGTTATTTCATCCTGAAAATGTTCAATGAACATTTAGATTCGATGTAAAAAAAAGATTGAAACTACACGGATTAGGAATTAGTGTGGAATGTTAGTTCATTAATAGTTAAAACAATTTCAAGAATTCACTTGATATAATGTGAAGTTATTTTTAAATGTTGATGAGATCCAGAATATTCCTCGAAAAAATGCCCAAAAAGGTTCAGGAAACGTCAGGATACATTTTTATCCAATCATCGTTGAATAGAAGTGTTATGTCTTGTATCCGCCAGTTGGAAAGGAGTGACTTATCAATCGGACCAATGACGCATAAAACCTGTACGAGCTGCTTAGAGTCCTTATCGGTCCTGCTTTCTGCCTAGCCCAGCCAGTTTAGTCCAGAACACCAATAACAGCCTCTGCAATATGAATCATCATTCTCAAACATTCTGGGTTTATATACCAACCACACAGATCACATCGTACCATAAAATAAGAAACAACATTTGTACAATATTTAGTCAAATGTGGCTGTGAATAGGGGGAACAGTAATTAATGGACTAGGGATAACTCAAGAATGGTAAATCGTATAATAATAGTCTATGGGTCAAAATAAAGCTTATGATAAGAGAAACACAAATACGAGTAGTTGAGTTACTTAACAGTTATACAATAAAAATATACGTAACATATTGGTCCATAAATAGTTCTCAAAAGTTACCATTCATAATTCTCTCCGGGATATAACAAGAAGTTTCTCAGAAATGTTTAGAAAGTGAAGAGTCACGTGTCACATTTCTGATTGGGTGGTTACCTATCCTACTACTATGTTTAGTAGCGTTCCAGAAGCCCAAAGTCATCTGAAATGCTATAAATACCTTAAATTTTCTGTACATAGAACGAACCTTCGAGTAAAGCTTCCTTGTCCATATTTCGTGCCTTTTCCCTTGTGTTCAGGTTGTCTTATAGATTTAATGTGGGGTTACTAGAAGAGCTTAGGAAATCGATACAAGAGTTCAGTTAGATTTATCAAAAAAATGTATTATATTCTGCACATTAAAGCCGGTAAATTTCAGTTTCAACATTTGATTTATTGAGTATGAATCAATTTCACATTTCTACTACTGAATGGTGGTTAAATTTTATTGATCAGGTTAAAATATGGTTTCTAGCCTTAATGATTCAGCATTGTTGATGTTATTTAGTTAAACACAATCAACAGGAAGTCAGTGGCATAAGTTTTAGATCTCATTTGAAATGACACATTAAGCTTGCAGATACTATCTCACTGATGATAAGTTTAAGCTGAAATGATACCTAGATTTAGGGTTGATTCTCAGGTTTTTTTTTCCGAAAATGTTAACATTTCAGTCATAACTATTAAAATGTGATACTCATTTGTGTTATTTTGCAAATAGGTTTAGTAGTTTGAATCATCATTCATTCATTTTGAATAACTGGATCACTGGAAATCTCAGCTGTTTGATAGGTAGCAGGTTTGAAGTATCACTTAAAGTCGAGTACAACAACTGTATACAATAAATGAAGAAAGAAACTTTTGTTCAACTGTTTACTTTTGATAAAATTTACAGATTTTTATGGTCTTACTACTGCCCCCATTACTATGTGTTACATGAGTTAACTATAAAGTATTTCTAAATGTATGGATCACTTATGCAAAAAGATTGTATTTTAAAATAGTCTGTCAATCATCATTCAAGTAAGATCTGAAATAAACGTCTCATATTAAACACAGAGATAGAGAACATTAACAGAAAACGAGACAAAAAAGAGAACCAAATTTCAGTCTCAATAGAGACCTTAATATGAGAGATATTGTTTGAAAGACAGAAACAAGGCTGAGAATGACACTTAACTCAAGATTAAGTTTAATCACAATTGATTGATCATTGGGTGATGATCAGTGTCATGAGTGTCAAGTCCTTCTTAGTGCAGATTGAATGCTATCGATCAAGTTGCAATGTGGCCACTAGTCTAGGTGGCTCAACACTGCTTGCACTATGTTGAAATAAGATGGTTATTGGAGGTGTCCAACAGGTACACCTTGCTAACGAGTGTCAAGTAGCACGAAACCCGGGTCCAGGGTTTCCCGTTGACCACCTCCAACCACCATCTTATATTTATTTTGATATATATAATTAATTTACAACTGAGTAGTGACCGATTTATTGTTTGTTTATTCCTTTCGTACTGATCAACTTCTATCGATCAAACGTCATTATGGTCAGTAGTCTGAGTGATTCAACATCAGGTGCACCATATTTAGATTTTAAGTGGTTGGAGGGAGTCGGCAAGAATACCTAGACCTAGTTTTCCTGTTATCTGATACTAGTCAGCAGGATGCACCTGTAATCTTGATGAAACTTGTGATCCCTGGTAGATTTGATCCTATATCAACCAGATTCACATTTTCAGACAACATGGTACACAAGATGTAAAGTTACTTAGATTAGTGACGGTGTCGCACTTTCATTTATAGAATTCGGTCAGCACCAAGAAGACTATAGAGGCATGAAATTGGCCACTACTCCGTAGTCAGTCAATTGTGAGTACATATCATTCATACAGTAGGTCAACCGAGACACAGGTGGATCGACAGTAATTTCTCAGTTGGTGAAGCTGGGTGATGTTGGTTTGTATCTCTCTAGGAGAATAATTCCCCTCGAAACTGTAGGTTCACCTTGCCGACTAGTGCCAAGTAGCAAGAAACCTAGTTCCAGGGTTTTCCATTGACTAATTCCTACAACCTAACATCTCAATATAGTAGAATATATTCAATTAATAAGACTGTTTTAATGTTACTGATTTAACGTTATTTTATCTAATACCATCAACCAGTGACTACTAATATTACCATTTTTTTAGTATTGTGATATTAACCAACTAAGGAGATTAGTTAAGTGTGGCAGGTGAATAAGTAATAAATGAACATAATTGAGATGAGAATTCTGTGTTTACTTTGTACAAGCACTTTATTCCTTAATTTATTCTTTAGTTAACTGACAAAAGGTCCACTTATCCTAATATTTTATTTAAAAACACATATTTTTGAAAGGGTTTCATGGAGATTGTTGCAATTTTTAGGTATTACTCATGGCAGACTAATCTCATTTGAGATACTATTAAAAAACATGGGGCACAAGATAGCTGTTTTATCTTAAAATGGAACTTCTCAAAAGTCCCGTGGTCTCATGTCGAACTCTTAACCATTAGAACGATTATTTCGTCGTTCACCTACACAAGTTCAACTTGAGGCAATTTAGATACGAATAATAGTTCTAACACATGTTCAAAAACTCAGTCATTTGATTAACGATTTAATCTTTCTAAAGTTGTTCGATTAAAGTTTAATGGGTCGGTCTCTTAAATAAATTTCTTATTCGACCAATTCAGTTTATCGAATCATTTAGATTTTGGTAGTATTCAGACTAAAATATTGTTTGTCATCGAATTCTTATGATGTGTGGTTAGCAGAATCATTGAAAAAAACAAACGGAATTATATTTAACACTATCCATCTAATTTAGATGATGACTATTTTAATTCATAAATGTTTCTTTAGGTGTTACATCAATCTCCTTTCTTTTCGATTGATTCCTCTAACATCATTTCTCGAAAGTAAATAACAAACTAATCTAATATCAGAAGGGGTTTTTGTGGATATTACAGTAATTTTGATAGTTGAGATCATGAATCAATTAAAGCTAAACCACCATGGAAAAGATAGTGACTCACTGAAGACATTGGTGGATGTCGCTCAATTTCGTGGATTGATTAAAGTTAGACATTAACGCCGTTGGATGCCGACTCAGTGGTCACTGATAGGTCCTGAGTTCAAATCTCGCAAGGCGGCATCGTGGATGTGCACTGCGAAGGAGTCCCATAATAGGACGAAACGGCTGTCCAGTGCTTCCAGGTTTTCCATGGTGGTCTAGCTTCAATTGATTCATAATCTAATATTCTTTATAAATATTAAAATATACTGAACTGTTATTGTTTTCTTTCCTCCAATTCTTCAGTTCCATGTAGAACTAATGAAATTTACAATATGACATCTAATCAACCATTAACTTGTAATTCATTACTTACAAGTAATGTATTACAATATCATATAGAACAATTATTAACTCATTATGGTAAAGATAGTGTATATAAAATTGGTAATCCAATCAAATTTGGTACTGCTAAATTTTTCGATATAAGAATTAATGGTTTATCTGCTATAAAATTCGCAGGACCAGTTGATATTATTGATCTACCATCAGGAAATATACGATTGATATTTACACTATTATTTGACTATCTTGTAATAAATGGAAAAATGAACATGACCATGTTCGCTACTAAACTTCGGGTAATTCAATGTATTAACTAGTAATAATAATCATATTTTTTGATATCCCAATGAATAAAAGATTTTATTTCTGACGTTTTGTGACTTAATGTAAGTCACTTCTTCAGAGTATTAACTACTGTTTTAAAGTTGATTATTATAATTTAGAATAATTCAGTTTATGTAGTTAGATATAATTTACAGAAAGCCATTTCGATCCAGCTTTCTCACAGGTTAGCACTTGTCAGCAGGTCGAGATCATAGTTGATATCTTGATGTGGTATTTGGGTTTACTTATCGTGACAACCCAGCTAGGCTACACTGTCTGAGACACCTGTTTTTTAGGTCTATTAATGTCAAGCAGGTTCGTTAGAGAATTTTAAGACTAAAATCACCAATTTGAGGTCCGAGGCAGAAGTTGTACTGTTGACGGTATTTGGTTGTAATGGCAATATAAAGTTTCCCTCAGATTACCAATATCCTCAGAAATGCTGTCCTACCACAATGGCAAGAAGGGATTAGAAAAAGATCACCGTGAAAAACGCTTTTCTCATATTACTCCACGGATTCACATAGCCAGCGAAAAGGTTTAAAGAGTACAGAGCTAATAAATCAAAAGTTATTTGCAAAAATCAGTATTTGACCATCCTATAGCAGTTGCCCCTTGGGTTATGTGGTTACTCTTCTAGTTATCTAATGCCATTACTAACCCAGTTTCTTTTTCATGTATATTATATTATTATATTATTATTATTAGCTTTATTCAAAATTATATTATTTGGTACAAAATCGAATTCTCAGCACAAAGTATTTCAACATGTTTGAGTTTCTTATTTCTTCGTTGCTCCTGATGAAAAACATTCAGTGATCGCCAGTTGGATGTCAGCAATTCAGTCAATCGACATATGAATAATGTATATTCTTTTTGCTGCATGTTCCCAGCAAACACGACATCTCTGATTAGGCCTTTTGTAACTTTTACAGCGAAAGGTTGTACAGTTTTCAGAAACGTACCGGAATATGTTGTGTGCTTAATAGCCACAATGATGTATTAAAACAAACAATATTAGATAACTTGTTGAAATATATAGATGACGGGAATCAGGTAGCCCAGATGTTCAAGCAGGCCGCCCTGTACCTGGAATATGAATCATTGTTCTCAAACATACTGGGTTTATATACCAAACAAACTGACCACATCGTACCATAAAGTAGAAAATAACATTTGTACAAGATTTAGCCAAATGTGGCTGTGAATAAGGGGAACAGTAATTGATAGACTGGAGATAACTCAGGAATGGTAAATCGTATAATAATAGTCTATGGGTCAAAATGAAGCTTATAATAAGCGGAACAAAAACAAGTCTCATTTTTTATTTCTTGATCGATCCTGATGATAAATATTAAATGACCGCTAGTTAGATGTTAACAGTTCAGGAATCGACATCTGAATAATGTTCATTCTTTTCAATGAATATTACCAAACACCACGATGTCTCTGATTGTACTTTTCTGTAACTTGTACAGCGAAAGGTCGTCAACTTTTCATAAACACACATGAATAGGTTATGCGATTAATAGACATAGTGATGTATTGAAACAAATAGAAGACAAGTGAATTATTGAAATATCTAGTTTTAAAGAACAAGTAGCTGGAATATTCAAGCAGACCGCCAAAGATCTCTATAGTATAATTACAATTAATGTACTTAATACTCACTTATTTTTCCCTGACTGTTATAACGCGTGGGTGTGTGCGTGCCCAGTTGTTATATCGATTGGCTCGTCTATTAGAGAACAGTGAATTTATTGATCGCCCAATGATACACAAAAGTCATATGAGCAGTCTTGAGTACTTATCAGTCCTGCTTTCTGCCTAGCCCAGCCAGTTTAGTCCAGAACACCAATAACAGCCTCTGCAATATGAATCATTATTCTCAAACATACTGAGTTTATATACCAAACAAACTGACCACATCGTACCATAAAATAGAAAATAATATTTGTACAAGATTTAGCCAAATGTGGCTGTGAATAGGGGGAATAGTAATTAATAGACTGGGGATAACTCAGGAATGGTAAATCGTATAATAATAGTTCATAGGTCAAAATAAAGCTTATAGTAAGAGGAACATGAATATGAATAGTTCAGTTACTTAACGATTATACTATAGGAAATATACGTATCATATTGGTCCATAAATAGTCCTCAGAGTTACCATTCATATATCTCCACAGGATATAACACTAGCATTTCATTTATTCTTTTCTCTTTTTTAGTCCGTAGAAATTAAAATTAAATCAATTAAAATATTATTGGATTTACTTCTTATACAACCAATGGATAATAATAATAATAATAATAATGGATTATTACCAATTCATGTGAACAAAGTTACTGTTATCCATTGGGATAATTTACGATTTGATAGTAAAGGAGTATTTACAATATTTTTTAAAATGTTTAATCAATTTCGTTTATATGATGGTATCATTAAACGTTCAATTGAAAAAGAAATTTATCAACAAATTGAAAAATCATTAAAATCATTTTTTGAGGAATAAAAAATTATTTTTTTAATGATTGAAAATTGAATCATTTTGTTTTGTTACCGGCACAGTCATCGCCGATGTGCTACCCGATGTCCTCCCTCTGCATTTTAAGTTTGGACTCAGATTGATCACATCGCAATCAGCTACCTCTGGCGTGATTGTGTACAAGATTGCCGCTGCTTTTGGAGTACCCACTTTTACTCTGATCATATCTTACGTTTTAGTACTCAACAAATTCATCGTTCCTTTTGGAACGATTTCAGAAAATTGGTTGCAGCTTCTGTTGCAACTAAATATCAAACCGAGTTAGGTTCAAAACTGGCTACCAGCTCACTGAAAAGTATCGATAAGCATTGGTTGCAATTGCATGGCGCCATGAAAATGGCAAGTATAGTCGCTTGCGCCTTCGCAAAATGTCCCGGCTTATAAGCGTTGGGTTTCTTCAGGTTCCTTACAACTCACTGCAGCCCGTTGGTCTACTCCGGGTGACCGCAAGTTTCACCATAAATGAATATTTCTACCTCATGAAATTGTGGAAAGCTTGCGTAGGGACTGAGAAGCTTGGTGGTCGGAACGATAACGAGTTGGAAACAGCAGCTGCATCTGGTAACTTCCGGAAGCTCTTTCAACTCATTCGAGTCACTGGCAGCAAGAATTCTGGTGTGAGCGAAACAATCTGTGAAGATGACGGGATACCAATCACGAACATCTATCGACGTCCTGGACGATGGGCAGAGTTTTCCGAGAAGCAGTCCAACTGATCTGTTGTCCCGGTGACATTGATCAGACTGTCTTGTCCCCTATGTACCGTGACGACCGATCCACTTAACGAGAAGGAAGTCCGCAAGGAACTGCAACTCCTGAAGCGACACAAATCACCAGGTCCAAATGATTTACCTTCGGCCCTTTTTAAAGTTGGTGGTGAACTTCTGGTTAAGGAATTAAGTGAGTTATTTAAAAATATCTGGTAATTAGAGAGTGTTCCAACATCGTGAAAGTAGTTGATATTTGTCCCTATTTTTGAAAAGAGTTCACGCCGTTTCTGCAACAACTATCGGGAAATAAGTCTATTTCTGATCGCGTCCATACTATCGGCTTCCGTCATACTCGTAGATTATTCAAAACCCGAGAGAGATTGACTCGCAGGGAGCAAGCTGGTCTTCTTACTGGTCCGAGAGAATTTCAGTCTTTTAGTCAATAAATTTTTCTTAGCCAATACACAGCAGTATGTTGTAAATTATCAGATAGATATTTGCAAGATAAATTGAACAAAAAAGAATGAACCAAATCGGCTAAACCGTTCAAAAGTTATGCGGAAAAGTGTGCTCACGAAATTCGCTGTCTCGGGCATTTCTGTAGGATTTTGACGGGTCACATTTTCCTTCATAACTTTTGAACGGATTAATATTTTTCAATAAGGTTTTCTTTTTGTTACTTATCTAATTAAGTGCTATTAAAAGATGTATAACATGTACATTGACATTGAAATTTAAATTTTACTTTTTACACCTGCTCTTACTCGCCATGTTATATAGGGATACTACCCCTAAATCAGGGTCTGGATAGTCGGAAAAATTAAAATTTCGCAAATGCAATAAAAATGATCTTGGTGGTTTTGTATTACTATTCCGACACCAGACAATGGGTTTTAAGCGTTCTTAGGCCCTAATGCTTCAGGCTGGGCTGTTTTGCTTACTACCCTATATGTGTGTTGTATACAGTATAAGCTATATGGCCATGTTGAGGTGAAGGTCCCACATGAGACTGAAGGTTCGCCATTGATATTGTGGATGGTCTGGCATTGCTTTGGCAAGTTTTGCTGGCTGTCCATGTGAAAAGTTGGTTGACTGGTCAACCGATTTCATTCATACTGGTGGTTGTTTCTCAGTGTTTTCAAGAGCTTTTGTCATTGGAGCATCGTAAGGCATATTGCCATTGCTAGTATTAATGAGTTTGGCTGTCGTGTAAGCGGAATGGGTCAAATTTGGTCTGTTCATGCTGTGCATAATTGATTTACGCGATCACCGATCGGAATATTTATACATGGGATGTAAATGTGTATATGAACGGTGCGAATGGTCCACCAGGGTGTTTGGTACCTGAGTGGTTGAGCCACAGGATTGGACTATGCTGTTCGGATTGTAGCGTTGAAGCCTATATAGTGTCTGGCTCTCCTATAGGGCGGGATTGAGCTGTACTGTTTGGGTTGCCGCGTGAAAGTCTGGATGGTGTCTGATTCTCATAAAAACCAGTGCAATATTACCCTGGCCCATAAGGGTATAATATATAACTGTGAACAAACTGATTGATCCTGCCAGTAGTCACATGCTTGTCTCAGAGATTAAGCCATGCATGTCTAAGTACATACCTTAAAACGTCGAAACCGCGAATGGCTCATTAAATCAACTATGGTTCCTTAGATCGTAAACGCTACATGGATAACTGTAGTAATTCTTGAGCTAATACATGCCTTGAATCCCTGACCCTCAAGGGGACGGGTGCATTTATTAGAACAGAACCAACCGGGTGCGGCTTTGGCTGTGCCTGTTACATTCTGTGATGACCCTGGATAACTTTACTCATCGCAGTCGACCTTGTGTCGGTGACGGATCTTTCAAATGTCTGCCCTACCAATTTGTTGGTAGGTGATTTACCTACCATGATGATAACGGGTAACGGGGAATCAGGGTTCCATTGTTTCATTCAAGCAGGTAATGGTGGTGTGGATCTGTTGCCTGGAGAAAGACTTCTCGACCTTGAGTATGCGGATGACATTATCTTACTGTACGATGATACCCAAGCCATGCAATGCGCACTTAATCAGTTGGCACTTAGTGTCCGTAGGTATCGTATGTGCTTTACACCCTTGAAGTGCAAAGTACTTCTACAAGACTGATAGGACCCTGAACGGGTGTCCACTGATGACAGCTGACGCCTAGGATGAAACGTGGATCAAGCAGGTTTTTCTCTCTACTATATGCAGCCACATTACGTCGAAACAATAAATGCACCTGTGAGTTACTTAGACTAGTGATCATATTGAAAATTGTTGGATGGAACTCAACCAACCTTAGAAGAGCTAGACAAACATGGTATTGTCCATTACTCAATTATCAACCAGTTTGAAAGTAAGAATCTCCTTGAATGAATTAAATCATTTTAAATTCAATCAGGGTTCATCATCTTACTCAAAATCAGCTGGTGAACCAATCATTTATTACTCAATAACTAATCAAAAAATTATGTGTTCAGCTTTGAAACGCTCTTAATTTGTATGAAGATTAGTTTACCAAATCAAAATAGCTGATTCGGGAATCTGACCAGGGAGAAAGTAATTAAAAGTTAAATGCTTAACTTGGCGTGAATTTTGTTTAGGCCTATTAATTTCATTTCCTTCCGATCCGGTTCTTTTTAATGTATTGTCTTATGTTACTTACTAATATTCAGTAGATAGTCCCATTATTTTCGAAAAATGGCTTATGGAGTTTTTTGTTGATTTGTATGATTCTCAAGGGTATACGTGAAATTCGACATTCAATTCATTTATCGCTGTAATTGTACATTATTAATATTCTCAATACTTGATTTCAATTATTTTGTGTCCATTGAACAATTACTTATTTATAACAGTTTCCATATTCTGTTTTCTTAGTTCTCAGTTTGATTATTGAATACAATCGTGCTATTGATCAATCTATTGGGTGTTACGTAGGTTATCGAATGTTTTTGTATTTAATTTCTATATGAATACAACAGAAAATACCTTTTGCATCTCAGTACGATATCCGCATCGCTCATTCTTATACTTGAAAGAATGGGGAACCGCTACAATCCCCACAGCTTGAAATAAGAACATCAAAACTGTTACAAATAAAGATTTATCAAGACTGAAACATGACAACCCTTTTCGAGAATGCACTGATTCATTTACTGATTGTGCATCCATTTTGATTGTTACTTAGGATGAAATAATATATGTAATAAATATCCAGAGTTGTAACGAATCACGTACTACTTGTCATGCTCAGCATAATGTACGTTAATTTTGTACAAGAATATCGTATTTTGAATAAACATCGCACTCAAATCAATTAATGTTATACCGAATAAAATATTACACAGAAAAATACCCTAAACAACATATTGAATTCAAAACGGAAATGATGTTGAGTGAAAATTACAATGAGTAA
>NC_031495.1:7759974-7760455 GCF_000237925.1 Schistosoma mansoni
TAATTCTGTATTATTGAGTGGTGTGAATACAAACGATCACTTCAAAGATCATACGTAAAGGTATCGATCACAAAGAGCGGTTAATAAGAAAAATCATCAATTCATTCAGACTATATTTTTCTAGCTTTTAAGTTCTTTTCTTTCCATCAATAGATTACTTTACTTCATAAAGGCTTTACAATGGCTAGATTTTTCATTAATCATAGAATATAAGACAAATACTTTTTTTGATGTAGGTTTGTTCTCTCAGCTGGATGGTTTGGTCATGGAGCTTTCATCGTCCTTCTGAACGACATCATTAGCACAAACTTCGGGTAGAAGTGAAGTGTTTGAATTTTCTTCACATGTGATTCCCAGCTTGTCCTGTGCACCTCGATGTTGATTGGTTCTTATTGACCTTAAATCTGTCATTTATTTTTTTTTGTTTCGGTCGTATCTCCTATCAATTTGATTTTTGTTCCTATGTTTCTGTATAATTTTC
>NC_031495.1:7760655-7819024 GCF_000237925.1 Schistosoma mansoni
TTAGGATATAAGATAGATTTTTAATAGTTGAGATCATGAATCAGTTGCAGCTAGACCACCGTGGAAAACCTGGAAGCACTGGACGGCTGTTTCAGCCTATTATGGGACTCTCCAACAGTGCGCATCCACGATCCCGCCCTGCGAGATTCGAACTCAGGACCTATCAGTGTCGCGCGCGAGCGCATAATCACTAGACCACTGAGCTGACCGACATCCGACAGTGTTAATGTCTAACTTCAATCGATCCACGAAATTGAGTGACACACCCACTAATGTCTTCAGTGAGTCACTATCTTTTCCATGGTGGTCTAGCTTCAATGGATTCATGATCTCAACTATTAAAATTACTATAATATCCACAAAACGCCTTCTGATAAAAAAATAAAAGAAAAAAGATTTGAGTTCGTACAACTTGTCAAATTTGAGAAATGCTTAAGAATACAGGTTATTGACTAGGTTAACTCTAACAACCTGTTCGTCAAAGAGTATATTTGCTCGGTAAGGTATTATAGAACTTCTATAGATTTGCTTGCGTGCATGGATTTTAATGTATTTACGTCTCGTTCTACCGGAAGATACATAAGGAAAAAGAAATGAATGAAGTGGATGGTTAGTATCTGATAAGATAACACCTGCCAGGAGTTTGCAAGACTTAAGATGTCTACCCACAACCATATTAATAATGACCTCAAAAGATACACCACACACCTTGCTAACTGCCTTCAGCACTCTCTGTAAAACAGCAAAGTCTTTTCTCAAAAGCCGGAGAAAGAATAATGGAGAACAATAAAGAATAATAGGTAATATGCAGGGATTGACATATTGTAAGAGTGAATGGCGAGTAATCCCAAAAGCATGCAGCCTCTTTATGTAGTATGTCAAACGGTAAACTTTTTTCGATAACAGTAAAACATGAGAAGATCAAGGGAAGTCAGAGGAAAAAGTAATACCAAGATAATTGACCTTCGACACTGTGTTTATCAAGGAGTCCCCTGTGGCATAAGCATTATGGGTTCCCAAAATAGTGCATAGGTGCTGTCCATGTTTCAGGCTAAAGTTAACAGCTTGATATTTAGATAGATTAAGTAAGAGACCATTGCCAGCAAACCACCATTCAATACGAGACAAAATCTCGTTCATTTCTATGGGATGTAAAGAGGTAGAAATAGGCATAGATATAGTAAGATTGTCTGCATATTTTACAAAAGTGTTTTCTGTGGAAGAAGGCAGATCATGCAGAAAAAAAAGAGAAAAGGATAGATGAAAGAACAGCCGTTCATGAGTCCGGACTCATGACTAAAGCCTGTTTCCTCACCCATCTGAGTGGGATTTTATCCGTTCTATAGTTTATACATGATATTGGTCGCTACTTAGCGATGGATTAGTGTAAAAAACGTAGTCGTTAACCGAGTGGACTATTCGAAACACTTCCTATCATAATAATGGACAACGTGTAACATGAGTTCTTCCAAGATTACCCGAACTTTATACTGTTAGGTGAAAAATAAACTTCCTTTTAATTATTTCCTACTACCGGCAACCGAATGCCCTGAGTGTATATCTTAGAATTTATTGACTAACTCATTATTAACCCTTATTGTAACCATAGCTTAATGAAAACCAGAGTACACTGAACAACTCTCACATTACAATCTAACTCGAGCTGACATATGTGACTGAATTAAATTTGATTCATACTTATTTAAAATCAGAAATATCAATTATTCACATGATAGTGATTTATCTAGATTAATAGAATCTACTAACAATGTTTTCAGTAGTTAAGAATTAGTGGATGATATATTTCACAAACATTTTATGTAATGTAGTGATAGGATGGGTAACAAAACCTAAAAATCTCATTTACTTAGGTCTAGGTATGAAGACAGCATAAGTTAAGAGTGATTCCTAAACCACGAATTGGTAACATTTAAAGAACGATTAGAATATTAATAAGTATTGGGCAGTTTATTCAACCTGACTCGTGCCTGTGTGGTTGCGTCACAGGATTGAGCTGTACTATTCAAATTGTAGCGTTAAAGCCTATATGGTGTTTGAATCTCCTGCGAAACTGGATTGAGCTGTATTGCTCGGATTAAGCCTGGGCAGTGTCTGGCTCTTCTGTTAAACAGGATTGAGCTATGCTGTTAGGGATGTCACGTGAAAGTCTGAATGGTGTCCGGTTCTCTTGGGAACCAATGTAAAACTACTCTGGCCCACAGGGGTATATTATATATAACTCGTGACTCCACAACAGTGTACACCACATACTCAGTTAACATTTTAAACCAAACCTTAACTTATCTCGATAAACGCTATGCCAAAACATATTAAAGAGAAGTATTCGTCAAATTGTCAAATACCATTTCTTTTTTACGAAAATAAACAGCTGAGGACACATATAGCCCCAGAAAACAAAAATAATTTGGTCTTTTTCAAAATTTTCATGTGTCATATTTCTTGGATCAGTTTATTGGTAAGATTATACTTAAACAAACAATTTTTCCTCTAACTCTATATTATTTTAAAATGGATTTCTTGAAGCATATTAAACAAAGTCATGGATTCATTTAGATTTTGATGGAGTTTTGTTCTCTGAGCTGGATAATTTGGTCGTGGAGCTTTCATCGTCCTTCTGAACGACATCATCAGCAAAAACTTCGGGTAAAAGTTTGTTCAGAAGGACGATGAAAGCTCCACGACCGAACCATCCAGCTCAGAGAACAAACCTACATCAAAATCATCCACCTGTGCTACAAATCTTCTCCACCATTCATTTGGATTCCTAACACTCAAACTGATTTATATCATGGAAATAACTATGAAATGAAATATTTACGTAAAGTTTACGTAAAGTAAATGGATCAGGAAAACAGGTAATGATAATTATTCCCTTACCGTTTCGAAAATGAAATGCTCAAATTATCAGTTTGCAGAATATTTCGTTTGTAATTTGTTTTAATGTTTAAATTAAACTACTCATAAGTAAGCAATTGAATTGTGAAACAATAAGTAGACATGTATATTTTTCCAATTTGCGATATCAACCCAAAAATTTTATTCTTATTCATTTCAAAAGAATGACCAAAAAGTCGAGAACTTGGTTAAGTGTAACCATAATGGAATTCTATGTAAATAAATACATCCGTCAATAATTCCATAGGTCGACTGTATGAATTTCATAATGACAGAAGTTATCATATTAAAGAGAAGTAGATTAAAGTAATTTCATGTTATACACGTAATCTGGATTTTATTTACATCTTCGAAGGCATATAAATCAACTAGGAATTACTTATTTATGGTGTTATGGACGAGAACACCAGTGGGGACAACCAAATGTATTTTAACACAATCAATTATCTCAGACTTGATTGTTCTTTCATTTCCATACCAATCACTTTCTTTCTCTTCTCTTAGATCTTCGCAACCTTCTGCTTCTAGGTATTTCACTTTCAACTAGTGACATATACTACTTATATCTGTCGACATCAGTAACATACACCACGACAGATCCATTATTATATATATTCAAATGATATAAATCTTATTTCTGTGTTATTTTTCAAAGGACCTCAAAATATTTTACTGAACTTAAACTTATTCATGGAGGGTAAAGATGATTATGAATATAGTAAGTTTAGTCTAATTTATTTTAGGTGCTCTTCAGCTCACCTACTAAGATTATAATGACTCCTTGTTCATTTGAAAATTAAATCAAACTAAAGAATAAAGTCTGTCGAATGTAGGGAATTTGAAAGCTGGTAACTACGCCGGTTAAATTGTTGATGTTTTATTCAATGCAGTGAAAGATTATTTATTCTAGTTTTATGAATACAGAGTCAGGATCATTGATTAGTATATTCAGAAGGGGTTTTGTGGAGATTTCAGTATTTTTCATAGCTGAAATCATGAGTCAATTGAAGCTATACTGAAGTCTCCACAAAACCCCTTCGGATTATAGTCATATTCTCACTAGTGACTGACTTCAAGATACATGTCCTGGAGTTCTAGTGGGAAGCAATGACCAGTGAAGTTCAACCAGGTCTGTTGTGAGATATCAACTCACTGAAGACAATTGGTGGACGGTTGCTCAAACTTCGTGGATGCGTTGAAGTTAGACATTAACACCGTTGGATGCCGGAAAGCTCTGTGGTCTAGAGGTTAAGCGTTCGCATGCGAGACTGATAGGTCCTGTGTTCGAATCTCGCGAGCGCGGGATCGTGGATGCGCACTGCTGAGGATTCCCATAATAGGACAAAACGGTCTTCCAGTGCTTCCAGGTTTTCCATGGTGGTCTAGCTTCAATTGATTCATGATTTCAACTATGAAAGATTAGTATATTCATAGATATATCATAAATATATTCAAAATGAACAACATACCTTGGAAGAGAAATGTAAACAAAATTTATTCTCTCTTTATACTTTTGAGTTAGTTATTTTACATTCTCATATTGACAAACATTTACATTATTAGTTTTAATTATTAAATTATTATTATTATTATCAACTGTTGAATTTTGTCTTTGTTGATTACGTCCTTTAGCTCGACGATTTTTAAACCATACTTGTACACGTGATTCAGGTAAACGTAATTTTAAAGCTAATTCTTCACGTATATAAACATCAGGATAACGTGTTTTTGCATATAATTCTTCTAACATTAATAATTGATGTCTTGTAAATGTTGTACGTTCACGTCGTTGTCGACGTACTGGATTACCTTGAATAGAAATAAAGAAAACTGTGTGAATGATAGTTTTTACATTAAATGCACAAATACATTACACAAACTAATTGTGTACTCTTAATGTTATATCCTGTGGCGATTTATGAATGGTAACTTTGAGGACTATTCATGGACCAATACGATACGTATATTTCCTATTGTATAATTGTTAAGTAACTGAACTATTCATATTCATGTTGCTTCTATCATGAGCTTTATTTTGACCTTTGAACTATTATTATACGACTTACCATTCCTGAGTTATCTTCAGTCTATCAATTACTGTTCCCCTTATTCACAGCCACATTTGGCTAAATCTTGTACAAATGTTATTTTCTACTTTATGGTACGATGTGGTTTGTTTGTTTGGTATATAAACCTAATATGCTTGAGAATAATGATATATATTGCAGAGGCTGTTATTGGTGTTGCGGACTTAACTGGCAAGGCTAGGTAGAAAGCCAAACTGATAAGTACTCAAGACTGCTTGTACGGTTTACGTGTATTATTGGTCCGATCGATAAATCACCCCTCTCTGATTGGCGGGGATTATCGCGCTCATATAATAACAAGGCACTCAGGCAATCGACATAACACTTAAATAAAATGTTGATGAATATCAAATTTGAATAACAGTAGATATATGCAATTTAGGTAGATGCTTTTAGTTGTGATGTGTTTTTTATAAGCTAGGTGGCTTAATTGTAAAGCATTGACTGCCGTTCTGAACAAGATGATCAAAGTTTACTTCTTGTAGAAGTAAGCTGTTTCATTATTCTACAACTACGAAATTAGACTGTTCTATTGACCTTATCTACAACTCAGTTTCATTTGAAGGTACCTTTTAAAATCAAAGATTATTGAACAACTGTGACTTAGCACATCACATGGAATAAAAATCTTATGATAAGCATACTACATACAAACAACTAAATCAAAATTCAATCATCTACATTTTTAATTTCTATAATATGACAAAATCTTCATTCAATGCCATAGGCAGGTTACTCTTGAACTTTCAAAAATAGATTGAATTCATAGATTATGCCTTTCGATTAGAACTACCGAAAATTCTTCCCAACGTCATCTATTATTATGCGTACAATTAATAGTGATTCGGGTAATTCTATGATAATTGTGACTATAATGCTTTTTACAGAGTAATGTTACGTATCCAATCAACGTAAACCGGTGTTTATTTGATGAATATTTCATTCTGGGTTAGAACTTCCGATTTGTGTTATTTAGTCCCTCGTCTCCTAAAAAACTTCTTATGTATGGAAGATTTCATGATGGTAATCAGGATATGAATATTCAATGAAGTTCACTTTTCTTCAGTGAAAAATGTTGTTAATAATGAAACATTCAGATAGCATCAGTTTATATGTGACTTGGCATTATCGATGGTATGGAACAGAGTAAGCAGTGATTAAGTTAATACTAGTAATTCATCATGGATATATTAAATTAAACAATGAAATATGTAAACAAAGAACAATCCAAATGCTTATCAGACTAAAATACGGTATTATTTCATGAATGGATGTATATGAGCTGAATAGGAGATTCTAGGCATGTTAACCATAAAACAGACTAACTTTGTTGTTAAGGTGATATTAGATAATGTTACTCAAAGTTTGTCGTATAAGTAATAAACTTGTTGTTACACAATAATGAACCGGACACCGGTATTCTATTCATAAATGCATACTTTAATTTAAGTAAATTTCCATTCGCATTTACATTATAATATTGAGTAAGCTTACTCGCATTCATTTGCATTTACATTCCACTTTTCTGACTTAAAAGCGTTTTAGAGAGACATCCAACGTAATTGGATATCTTTGTTTATTCTATAGTTAATTTAAAAGATATGCTACTTTACAACGTTGTCCATTGTATTCCGTGCTTCCCCTCGGATGTCGGGGTCTTCACAATCCAGTTAACCAACAGAGGAAAGAGAAAGGGCGAGAGTAAGCATCCTTGTTTGACTCCGGTCCTCACATGGAATGTATCTGTCAGCTGTCCTCTACGCATCACTTTGCACCGTAGTTCGTCGTATGAATTCCCTCTAATGTTGAGGATTTTCTCAGGTACACAATAGCATCGAAGAAGGTTCCATAATGTTCTCCTATCTTTATTGTCAAATGTTTTCTCATACTCAGGGAAGTTGATGCATAGCGACAAACTCCACTGAATTGGTTATTCAACGATGATCCGTGGTGTCGCGATTTGGTCTGTGCACAACCGATCCTTACGGTGTCCGCTCTGTTGATCTCGAAGCCGGACGTCTACTGAATGTTTCGTCCGGTTCAGTAACACTGTTTAAAATCCTTCGTAGTACCGATAGTAGTGTGATGCTCCAGTAGTTCTCACAATCGTCCAGGTATCCTTTCTTTGGAATCTGACGATGTATCCTTCTTCCTAGTCCATCTGCGCTTGTTCCTCCTCCCAAATCTTCCTGAATAGAATGTGGAGCATGTTTGCAGTTGCTTCTATGTTTGCTTTCATTGTTTCAGTTGGCATGTTGTCAAGTCCTGCTGCTTTCCCAACGTAAAATACTCCCACATTTTATTAATTTAAACAACTATTCAATTTGTGAATTTTAAGCTTTTTGATTTAAGAATCAAATTTCGATTAACAGACTGCAGGATCTAACCTCAACTCATCCAATTACATTCAGATTATAAGGTAATATCACTAATCCTTATACGAAAAGTCTAATGCGGTACGTAGAACTACACTTAGTAAATGAGCTATATTACATTTCTTAATATAACCATAGGGTGTTCATCACTCAAAATCTTCTTTCAGCTTTAACAGTTCCCTCAACACAGTCATTTAAGAAGCGGTCATTTTTGAATTCTGATAAGTAACGTTGTAATTAATATACAGTTAAACAGTGAGAGATTTCATACGTATATGTGTGATAGATGAATGAAAATTACAATTTTTTTTAGATTAACATGAGTTTTACCTAATTGATAACATGAAAAAGGTTTACAAATTCTTATACATTGAATTTACTTTATGTATGAAAATAATGTCACACGTAACATAAATTTACCCTATGGAACGTCGACAATTATACTTTGAAAGTACGAAAATTTCGAAGATGTTAGATTATGGTTGAATTCATTAGTCGATTGAAGTTAAACCACTATCGAAAACTTAGAAGCACTGGACAGCTATTTCATCCTATTATGGGGCTCCTTGGCAGTGCGCATCCACGATCTCGCCTCACGAGATTCGAACCCAGGACCTATTGGCTCAGTGGTCTAGAGGTTAAGTCCTCGCGCATCGACCGATAGATTCTGGGTCCAGGTCCTGTGGGGGCTGGATCGTGGATGTGCACTGCTGAGGAGTCTCACACTAGGACGAAACGGCCGTCCAGTGCTCCCAGGTTTTCCATGATGGTCCAACTTCAATTGACTCGTAAAAACAACTACAAAATTACTAAGATCTCCACAAAACCCTCTTCTGATGTTGTTAGATCAGTTACAGTTTTTAAAATAACATGTAGTCTGCCATTATTATCATTAGTAGTATAGTAGTAATAATAATTTCTTTACTCAATATTATATTATTGGTACAATATAGGATTCTCAGCACAAGATATTTCAAAAAGTTTCTTTTGCAAAAAGAAAAAAAGACGAAAAACCAATAACTTCAAACGTATATACATGACAGACTAACTTTGGTTTGACCATTATTGATAACTAGAGGGCACTGAATAGCTGTTACTCTCAAATATGGAACTTCTTAGTCGTGTATGCTCATGATCCTACTAGGGACCCAATCTTAGTACATTAAAGCGTCATTGCCTACACTTGAAATTCAGACTAGTGAGTTTGGCACGCAGTTGTTCATTGTTCTTATCTTAGTCAATTTCACTATGTTGTCCGTCAAGCAACCCAAAAGTGATAAGAAAATAACTTGAGTTCAACAATCTCCACGTTATTTTACAATATTTTTTTATTTTAGTAGATTGTAGTAATATTAACTGTGAAATTGGTTTCCCTCAATTTCTCAAAACGTTTAAGTTCCATTAAGAAAAGAGTTTCAATGGTTTACACTTGAAGTTATATCCACTTCATAATATATGAATATGAACACCTAATATCAGTGCTGATAATTGTCTCACCATCAACATAATTGAAACCAATCAATTACCGCTTCTCAACATTAATTCTCGAGTTCATCCCATAGTTAGACCCCGACTATGAGCAGTTAATTTGTCGTGCTCGTCAAGCAACTTGAAATTTATAATTACGATCTCATCTGGAATGTTATTTAGGCAGTATTTATGAGTTCCAAAGTAAGAACACAACTGTTCATTAGGTTCTGGTTTTCAGCGGTTATAGGACTAATGTCAATCCGTAATATATATAAATTTTCAAAGTTTATAGTGATCACTAATACTAACATTTCATGTGACATAAATCATCTTTGACAAATTATTATATTCTATAAAATGCAAAATGTTTTTCTGGAAAACCAACATGCAAATTCGTTAGTTTAAACTAACTGTTAAGAATACTCTTAAACTGAACGACGAACAGAAGTATGCATCCAAGACCTCATTACAACAGAATAAAGCCCGGGATCTTCAGTCTCTCGTGTATAAACTCATAACCATTAATACCACTACGCCTATAATGATAATAAAGTAATCATGTTATAAATTGTTAGGTTAGAAAATAAACAGTAGGATCTTCCGTTTTGTTCGACATGGGACTCATCGACTGGGTGCACTTGACACCCAGAGTGGACAAAACGTGATCCCTATATTTCACTGCTAGCCACCATCTTGTATTACATTATTGGTTGACAAGCATGCAGTTGTTGAATGTGGGGCGCAGTTTATCGTATAATACTAATCCTAACGAGAGAAAGAAAGTTAACACTTCCTATGGCAAGGTTGTTTATATCTGTATAAAGAAATGTTGAATATTTCCAAAATGTGGCGATTGTAAATGTAAACTTTTTGGTACTACACCGTCCAGACCCCGTCAGAAAACCTCATTGAGTAAAAGATTTTTAAGACTATTAACAGGCCATACGGTGGCTAGCACTGTCATATTTATGTCCGTAATCGGATCATTCTTGTTTTCATAATAGAGGAACATATAAACCGCATGGGATTGTTGAAATTGTACATACACTGATTCACATCGTTTGTTTAATAATAGTATTACGACAGTGTAATTGAGATCATATTAACTGCTTGTCGTTACAAATCCATCATTTTCCTACTTTTACAATATGAAGAATAATGATTATTATCTCACAAGTTCACATTTAATCTTACAAATGACTACTAATTTTCAAAGTTTAATCGACTGTATCAATTATCCAGTCGTTTCAGTTAATTACACATTATAGGTGCCATGGTTTAAAATTAAAATAAAGAGACATGGAGATATTAAAAGGTCTATCAATCTAACATATTTCAAATGTGTGTTAATAACTCTCATCATGTATTACATAATCGATTTGATATCATTGTCTTATGAAATAAGACTCACCTTTCAATGTGATCTAACCCTATGCAAACACACTTTGACACAATAAAATGAATAGTTCAAAATATAGATGGTGATCATATCAAATCTATTCCCCAAGGTGTAATTATGTGAATATAATAATTTCACTGAACCAGTTTAACCACACACAAAAAAGTTTTTCATTGTAATTATATAGATTTAATGTGTTAGGTGTGAATGTCTAGTAAGACTTATGTAAAATATGTGTTAGAGAGAGCAGGTGAATGAATCTTTGTTAATCTCTGAATTCATCATAATTTTCAAGCGATCCGATATGAATCATTTGAAAAAACCCATATGTTATTGATTATAAATGAAAAGCATTTTTAAAAAACAGATTGAAATAAAGTGAATGAAAAGTCCTGGATTCAAATCCCGCGAGGTAGGATCGTGGATGCGCACTGCTGAGGAGCCCCACAATAGAACGAAACGACCGTCCAGTGCTTCCAGGTTTTCCATGATCGTCTAGCTTCAATTGACAAATGATATTACCTATATAAAATTACTGAAATCTCCACAAAACTTCCTTGTGAAATAAGGTTGGCGAAAAGTCTATGGTTTGTGTAGATTGTACAAGTTGAAGTAACTTCACCCCATAAACTGGTATAAGTTGTTATTTAAACTGTTGAAAACAAAAATGTACTAGATACTTGTTTCATTCTATTTTAAGATTCTTAAAGAGAGAACACTAACCATATACATAAGGATTAGCCCCAAATGCCCTGGTACAGCCGAGAGTGGGGAGATCCCGCTCTCCCTCTCGAAACGCTCTCACATGGAAACGCATATATAGCCTCTGTCAGGAAAGTTCTACTCACTGCCTTCTCATGGCATTACTGTTGTTTACGAAATTGAGAGGACGAAAAGCGAATGTCCGGCGCTTTAACCGGGTTGGTGGACACGGAAAGTTCACCTAAGGGGAGCTGGAAAACCCTGATTCCAAACCAATGGTGTACATGGGCTCCAGTATCCTGAAGGAACAAATGGTGTATGAATCAATCGTTGATCACCGGCTACCATGGGACTGCATCTGCTTCAATGCCTTGTGGATCAGATCTTTAGGTCGAAGGCTCCGGGTGTGGCCCCCTAAGGGAACCACCTGCTTCAGTTTGGGCACCCGGGTAGTATCACAGCCCTTACACAAATCAAATGAAATTTGTGTGGCGCATATATATCTGGTGCCCCTTTGTACCAATATTTGTGTTTAAATAAATAAATAAATAAGTCATTTATGTGTTGTAATGAGCATAATGTATTTGAACGACTGAGTCGGAATTTATCGATCTACGATTTCACTTTAACTCCAAGGAGAAATCAGTCTATATCAATGTATTCGTATATAGGTTCATCATATTCTTTTTGAGACAAAGCAGTACAGATTATCATTAAAAATCATACATTTCTTAATATTAATCACATAACAAAGTCTTACTATGTAATCTAACCACATATTTTGATTCAAACAACATTTTGACGATTATTTAATATCACAGTAAGAGGATTTGTGGAGATTGTAATATTGCTAACAGATAAATTCACTGGTCGATCTATGCTAGACTACCATTGAGAACCTGATCTAGCTTAAATCGACTAGTGAATTCAACTGTTAAAAATATTGTCTCAAAAAGAATATGATGCACCTATATATGGATACATTGGTATAAACTAGTAAACGTATGATTTAGTATGGTTAAAAGTACTTTGATTTCAATACATGTAAAATTCTCTTTATTTACTTCGGTTTAGGTGATTGAGTTTTATTATACTGGGCCTCGTGAAAACAGTGTATTACAATACATTAAATACACAAGCTTGTAATTGGTGAAAATTGTTCTTGAAAACATTATTTATTATTCATTTATTTAAACACATAAATATTAATACAAAAGGGCACCAGATATAAATGTGCAACACAAATCTCATTTGATTTGTGTGAGGGCTGTGATATTGCCCAGGTGCACAAAATGAAGCAGGTGGCTTTAATAGGGGGCCACACCTGGAGCCTTTGACCTGAAGATCTGATCCACAAGGCAGTGGAGCATCGTGAGGAGATGCAGTCTCATGGTAGCCGGTGACCAACAATAGGTTCATACGCCATTCGTTCCTTAAAGATCCTGGAGTCCATATGCACCATTGGTTTGGAATCAGGGTTTTCCGACTCCCCTAAGTGGACTCACCGTGTCCATCAGCCCAGTTAAAGCGCCAGACATTCGCTTTTCGTCCTCTCAATTTCGTAAACAACAGTAATGCCATGAGAAGGCAGTGAGTAGGACTTCCCTGACAGAGGCTATATACGCCATGTGAGAGCATGTCGAGAGCTGTCTCTCCCCACTTTTGGCGGTACCAGGGCATTTGGGGCTAATCCTTATGTAAATGGTGAGTGTTCTCTCTTTAAGAATCTTCCCAATACATGTCTAGTCAATTTGTTAATATAAATGAGGGATACAAACAAATCCAACTCTCTCTAATCAGTAATAATACTCAAATTAGTGTAGATTAACAATGAAAACTATTTTTATACCATTCTATTTACACTGAACAGAAATATTCAGACATAACGAAGAAAAAATCAACATGTAGTTTGTGTAACTTACCTGTAGATATATTTAAATCATTCGGTGTTGAACCAGCAGCCGCCGCCACAACAGCAGCAGCCATCAAGAAATTATTTGATTGTTCTAATAAATTATATGGAGTTGTTTGACGATTAAATGGTTCATTCATAGTATGTTTACTTCCAGAATTATCATTATGATTATTATTATTACTAACACTATTGTTATTAGTAGTAGTTGTCATATTCGTAGTAGAAGTGGTAGTATTCATATTGTTACAATGATGTCTATGATTATTACAATGAATTCTATTTAAATTCATTTCTTGTAAAAATGTCATTGGATCATATGAATTCATCATATGTATATTACTTGCTGAATATTTATGTGGTATAGTTGTATTTGAATTATTTGAACATACTTCTGACGATGATGATGATGATGCCAATGTTGGTGATAAGGAATTATTATAATTATCATTTAATTCATTATTAAATGAATGATAATTCATTGTATTCGTAAATAGATTTGTATATTCTGAATTAAAATCAGATAACAAAGATTGATAATGATGATGTTGATTATACTGACGAGGAAGTTGATTCAATGTAGGATGGGTGTGGACATTCGAATGAGGATGATCATGATGATGATGAGTATGACTATGTAAATAATGTGTATCATGTTGATCAGTATCAGTAGACTGATCATGAACTTCTGCAGATAAATGATTAGATTGTGATGAATTTGGCAATGTTATACTACTTATTAAGTCTCTAGAATCATTTCGGTTACCATTGTTATTACCTTTGTCGAAATAAGTATTTGAAAAATGGATTGATGATGTAGTATTATTTACATCAAATGGATAATTTGATATTTGTGAATAATTGCTGGTATAAATAGAATATGGATTATGATCTGAATTAGTATATAATTCATGATTGTATTTATCAAAGAGATCACGATTAATATTACTACTACTATTACTATTATTAACAGATGTATTAGTAGTATCGTTAGTAGTATTAGTAGAATAATTTAATTTATTCATTTGAATGATACTAGATTCATGATTTCTTAAATCATCTGAAAAATTATTATTATTATTATTATTTCGATAATGAATATATTCATTATTATAATCAGACATTAAAAATGGTGACAGTTTCATATGTTGTGTATAATACTCATGATGGGGATGGTTACTGTGGTGATCATGATCATGAGGATGATGATGTCCATTGAAATATGGCAGAAACTCTAAATCATTAGAATGATTTTGTATAATTGGAATAGTTTCATTTAAATATGTTAAATGTTCATTGTTCACTGTATTTACTATCATCTCTTCATTTTGTTTCATTGTTAATTGTTGTTGATGAATTGTATTATGATCAGTTGATAGATTAAGATGAGTATGGGTAGTTTTTAATCTACTTTCATATTCTGTATAATGGTAACCATTATTATTATTATTATTATCATTACTATTATTCCATATTGTATTATTTTTTTGTTTTAATCTACCATAATTTGAATTGATTGTTGGATAAATATTGGCTGTTAATGATAATGCAATTTGATATTTAGGTTTTGGTGAATTATTATTTAAACTATACTTATTTTCGGGATAATTTTCATATAGTTGCTTTGATTGTTCAAGTTGATTGTTCGACTCCATTCGATCATTATTATTACTATTATTATTACCATTACTATTATGATCATGATCTAAATGATTATCACATTCATCATGATGGACATCTTTTGTTTCTAGTTTTATATCATTATTATTATTATTAATGGAAGAGATTGACAAATCTGAATTTGACCATGATGTTATATGAGGATAATGATCCGAATTTATGATTGGTATTCTTTTATCTTGGTTTAAATTAAACACAAAGTTGTCTGGTTCATGTTTTAATAATATTGATGACATTGTCTCTACTAATGTTGATGTAGTGGAAGTTGTCGTTGATAATGATGATGATGATGATGATGATGGTGTTGATGAAACAGATCCAGAAGATAAAGTTGATAATGATGGTGAATTCATTTCAAATTCTTGTTTTATTAAATTTGTTTTAAATTTATTTTTATATTCAATGAATTCATTAGTTGATGAATGAAATAATTTTGTATAATTATATTTATGATGATTGAGATCAATGCTTTGATGTATTAATTGATCTAGTTTTTCAGTAGTATTATTAGTAGTATTTGTTATATTTGTACTTATTGGGCAAAGAGCTTTTTTTGTGTTTTCCATAACTTTATCAATACATGATAATTGAGATTCATCTGAAGTAGTATTCCAATATAAATTATTTAAAGAGAAATTAATTGACTTTGAATCATCTAATGAACTTTTTTCTAGAGGCTTTAAATGTTGAAAAAAGAAAACACAAACACACACACACAATAAATATCAGAGACAGAAGAGAACCATTTTGTTAAAAAGAATTATTTCTTATAATTTTCACAACTTGAATGACATTTAAACTTCAACATTACGTTCAAACTGTAAGTTATTTTCATAGTTGAAAGCGTGAGTCAAATGAAGCTAAACCACCATGGAAGACCTGGAAGCACTGGACGGCCGTTTCGTCCTATTGTGGGACTTCTCAGCAGTGCGCACCCACGACCTCGCTTCGCGAGATTCGAAACCAGGACCTACCAGTCTCGCGCGCGAGCATTTAGCCGATAGACCACTGAGCCGGCATCCGATGGTGTTAATGTCTAACTTCAACCAATCCACGAAGTTGAGCAACCGTTCACCAATTGTCTTCAGTGAGTTGATATCTCATAACAGACGTGGTTGAACCCCACTGGACACTGCTTCTCACTAGAACTCCTGGATTTACCTCTCGAAGTCAATCACTAGTGAGCATATGATTATTATTATCAGAAGGGGTTTTTTGTGGAGATTTAGTATTTTCATAGTTGAAAGCACGAGTCAATTGAAGCTACATCACCAGGGAGACCTGGAAGCACTGGACGGCCGTTTCGTCCTGTTGTGGGACGTTATTGTTTAAAATGTTGACTAGGATATCTTGGTGAAAGTACAAAGGACAACTATTTGTAAAATTACAGAATTTCGAGGCTCACCATACACAGGGCGACTTGAAAAATAAAAAAATCTTTAATTTGTCTCGATGAATATTAAGCAGTGATCTGATTTTTGTGCATAGAATATTAGGAATTAGTTTTGAACCTGATATATCTTCCCTTCTTCTTCTTCCTGTTGGATCAAGACAACTCAGAAGACATGGTAGTGAAGTCAAAAGCTAAGAGCATACAGGGCTTCACACTGAGTTCTGAATTTTTAGAACATACTACCATAAGAACTGGTGCTCGCACCTTCAATTGACTCATTCAAGTGAATACTAGACATCCACAGAACATGACTAACATAAGCCAACGGCTTTTTATCGCTAATACTTATATCTGAATCTGAAAATCTAAACATCCACAACCCATACATGACAAAGCTTTTTGCATTGATCAAAATTGAAGTCAACAGTTTTATGTGCGTGTGTGTGGAAGAGTGTGGACAGTTAACAATGAACTTAATATTCAATGATATATAATTATTACACAAGACATAAGTGAGATATTGAGTGCTCAAAAATTTTTTCAATTCTTGGATAATTTTTCATAATTTATGATACAAGCTAAAATATTTAATCAGCCACTGAAAACCAAAAAACACTGGTTTGTCCTTGTATGAGACTACATTGTAGTACGCCTCCACGACCTCACCACAAGAGATCAAACATAGGACATTCTGGTTCTTACATTGAGTGCTTAACTTGTTAATCACTTACTTGGTTCATGTTTGTAATTTTAGCCAATTCAAAATATTATGCAACCATCTCTTAATGACACTGATGGGTTACTTTATCACATTCGAATTAGTTGAACTTCACTGGTAACTGATTTCCCCTAGTTACCCGAGAATTACATCTCAAAACTAGTCACCAATGATAAATGCTAGTTTTTCGACTGAACAAACGATAAAGATATGTGTTTTAATATGACATTTTAGAAGTGGGATTAAGTGCTAACTGTTATGTATATTATTACAATTTCACAATCAATAAGTAATCAGGTTTATTTAAAAGTGTTTTTAAACAAATATATTTTTAACTAATCTGAGGAAAATTTTAAAAAATGTAAAACAAAATACCAAATAAGCAAAGATGGATAGTGGCTAGCAGTGGAATCCAGGACGTGCGATTCGTCCTACTTGAGACTCGTCAGCTGGATGTACCTGCAACTCACAGTTGATGTACACTCTGGGACTCGAACCCAGTACCTTTCGCTCCAAACGCCATCGTGTTATCCACTCAGCTACTGAGTGCTGATAGCCACATGCTTGTGCAATGGGGTGAAGTTTAAATTCACTTGGTATTGTTTGTTTGAATCTTCCCGTTGATGCTTAGGACTGCAACTGATCAGTCTCTAATTGGCATATGTGCATACTGTGCATATTAAGACTATATCGAGGCAATACACACAGTATGCTCATATGCCAATAAGAGACTGACCAGTTGCAGTCCTAAGCATTGATGTTAAATACTACTCAATTCTAATTATACAATTTTGACATTTAATCTGATTATAAATAAATCATATAAGAAATGGTGTTTTCATACATATCATATTGATTTATTTATGAATCAAATAAGCCCATTTCATCAGTATTGTGTTTTCATTACGGGGTTTTCAGTATCAAGCACAAGTTAGTTAAGCACTTCTCAATAAACAACAATCATAGACGTAACATGAATATTATTATTTTCTCTCTCTTTTTCTAAAAGTCGATAATGTTTTATAATAAATAGATAAGTACTGAAACGTGAACAAAGCTTACTTGATTCTCATGATGCTGTTGAGGATGACATTGGTGATAGCCACCTAATTGATGATAATCCTCGTTATTTAGTGAATAGTTTATCAGATTTGAATAATTCACTAAATGTAATGGAGTAGAACTGTGTGAATTAATTAACTCATTACTATTGTATTGACAGCTCATTGTATTTATGTATAAATTTTGCATATCATTAGATGATTCCACTAGATCATAGTTACTATTATTATTATTGTCACTATTACCAGCTACTGTGGTGATAGATGTAATAGAAGTAGGCGTAGTACCAGGGTTGATTTCGAATGAACTGGATGAAAGTAACATTGGAATTTGAACAGAAGGCAATTCATCCGTTGAATTCGATGCTGTCACTGTTCCTGATCTCGATGATGATAATGATGATGAGGATACCGAAGACGAGGAAGAGAAGGAGGAGGAAGATGCAACAGATGATGATAATAAATTGGATTCAGAACAAAAATTGGAATTTCTAATATTTTTTAAATCAAGGACATCATTTCTTGAAAATGTTGATGTTTCAGGTGAATTTGTTAAATCTGTTGATACATTGATGACAGAAGGATTCAGGTTACTTTGATCGGAATAAGATAGATTCGGGGTTTTAAAAAGAGAATAATTATGTGTATAAAAGTGATGTGATATAGACGGATTATTTATAGCACATTGTGATAAGGAGCTTTTAGGCGATAAGGATTCAATTTTATTCATAAATAATGGGTTCATTAACTGATGTTGAGTATTCGAAGTATGGATTGAAACTGGATTGTCCATTGTGAGTATAAACAAAATCTAAATGTTAATAATAATAATAATAATGATAAAATATATTCTTTTATGATAAGACATTTCGAAGTTAACAGATTGAATATCTGTCACTATTGACAGATAAATTTAAATACAAATATATTTTATAGATCACCATGGAAAACCTAGAAGCACTGGGTGGCCGTTTCGTCCTATTGTGGAACTCCTCAGCAGAGATTCGAATCTAGGAACTATTGGTTTCATGCGCGAGCGCTTAACCTCTAGACCGCTGAGCCGGTACCCTAAGGTGTAAATGTCTAACTACAACCAGTCCACGAAATTGAGCAACCATCCACTATTGTCTTCAGTGAGTTACTATCTCACAACAGACCTGGTTGAACTCCACTGGTTTATGCTTCTCACTAGAACTTCAGGAAATATCTATTGAAGCTAGTCACTAGTGAGCATATGATGATTTTTATCAAAAGGGGATTTTAGTGATTTATAGTTGAATTCATGAGTCAATTGAATGTACTTGTAAAATGTGATGTAATCTACTTTAATAGAATAATTTAAAATAGTTTGGATGTATTTTTGAATCTAAATTTCAAGTAACTGGTAAAACTAGTCTTTTATAACTTTTCGTGATTTAATTTTCGAATAACAGTATTACCTTAGTTTTAGAAATGATAAATCTCTGAGTTCCAATCTTGAACTCGCTTCCATCTATTTTGTGGAACAGTGGTTTAATGTTTAAAATATTCTTTTTGAAGCTACTATATTCCAAGCTAGTATTCTACTTCACCTACTCCGGTTATAGCTAATGGGCAGTATCATAGAAGGATATTTAGTGAATAAATTGACAGAGACATAAAAATAATAATCAATCTACTTAAGTCGGATTTATGTGGTCATATTCTTAACAATCTAATATACACACATAATAGATGCCTCAAAATCGATTATATATTGTCTTATACTTAATGAATAGTTCGTAATTACACTTAAGCACCAATGAATATATATATTAATCCTTATAAAATTAATTCAGATATCACTCAATAATTAGGGGATACTTCAAGAATTCCTATCTCTAGGTCATTATATAACTCTTTTAGTTTACTGTTGATAGTATTACGTTTTAAGTAAATATTGTGTGTGAAGTATGAAGTGGGTGTACCATTATTATTATTATTATTATTAGTAGTAGTAGTAGTAATAGTAGTAGTAGTAGTAGTTATTAAATTATCATACTGTGCTAATAAATAAGAGAATTTATCGAATTTTTAATAAATTGACATTTGAATATTAAGGAGAGGATAAATAAGTCAATGACAATTGAATATTACATTATGACACAAATAGGATTCCCTATATAATGATAGTAATAATAATAATAATAATAATAATAGCCTATTAATATTTTGAAAGTTTTAAGAATCTCTTAAGTCACTTAAGTTTTAATTGTCTCAAAGATATCTACATTTATAAGGAGAAGAAATTGTGATAATTTAATTCATAAACGACTCATAACCTCAGTATGAATGTGTCTTGAATTAAGTTGGTGATCATATATCAGTACTTATTTTCTATGTACTAATAGATTTGTACATTCGACTTCAAGTCAATAATATTAACTAGTTGTCTAAACTGAATTGGATAGATCAGGGGTTTGAATCTACTACATAATAGCTGAAAATTGAACTACTTAACCAATCAGTTGCCACTTCATACAACAACAAGATTAAAAAGACACATAACGAATAAATTAAATTAATAATGAACGGATAACGATAGTGGATATAGTAAGCAAAGATGGATAGTGGCTAGCAGTGGAATCCAGGGCGCGTGTTTCGTCCTATTTGGGACTTGTCAGTTGGATGTACCTACATCCCGGCATTAATGTTCAATCAGGGATTGGAAAGCATTACCGTTCGCCTCAAGCACCATCACGTTATCCATTTAGCTTCTGAGTCCTGATAGCCACTAGCTTATTACTGTTATATATTATCATTTGTTAATATTCCCAGTAATATTGGATAAAAATGAGGAATTGTTGTGATAAATTTAAATATGTTCAGCGATATCATGGGATACTAATTTTCGAATGAAAATCAATCACATAGTCAAATAACTTATATTTATCAATATAATAATTAGCTTGACTTAACATTCATTATTCATGCTGTTTTATCCGTCATATTTACTGCGAAACTTGTAATTTATTCATTTAATTAGTTTTAATGTTTCTAATCGAAACCATTTCGCTGTGATAAAAAAAATTAGGGAAACAGACAAATATAGATCATACCTATCCGTTGGTTACGTTAGTTATGTTAAATTGAATTTAGCATTACATAGTTACCAGATTTTGCAGGGTTAAACATGTAATAGATGAAAATGACTATTTATTTTAATAGTTAAATTCATGAGTCGATCTGAGATAGATCACCATCTAAAACCTGGAATCACTGGATGACCGTTTAGTCGTAGTACAAGACTCCTCAGTAGTTCACATTCACGATCTCACACGTGGAAATAGAATCCATGATCTTCGGTGTTGCGTTTAAACGTTTAACCCCTAAACTACTGAACTGAAATCCAACGGTGTTAATGTGTAACTTCGATCGATTCATGATCTTACCCAACCGTTCATTGATTGTCTGAAGTGAATAACGGTCTCCAATCGACATGGATTGGACTTTCAGATTTTCAATGGTGGTCTAGCTAACATCGACTTCTGAATTCAACCATTAAAATCACTACAATCTCATTAATCCCCCATCCTGTTTATTTGTTAAAAATAAGAGTCATTTAATGTTAACTAAATAAATAGTCAAAGTTCTCAGGTTCCATATTTTGTCTCAGCCTATCAAGTCTTCCTTAACTGTTAATGGCTTTTTATTAGTTAATGTTAGATTTCATATTAGAAATTAATTTTTAAATCAGATAAATAACTTTTTATTCAACTATACTGTCAGGTCAGATTTATAACAACCTCCTTATTAAATATTGTAGATATTGTTACGTTTGAAGTTTCACATCATAGACTGTCTTTGATTAGGCAATTACAGAGAACTAGAAAGTACTAGATAGATTTTTCACTATAGTATGAGGTTTCTCAACAGCTGATATCCATAACTCTAATATGGATTGAATTCATTAGTTTTAGACCTGAAGTGTAAAATTAGCCATTAGAGACATTGAGTCAACACCCACTGGTACAAGTTAAATTTTAATTAATTTTCAATATACAAAGTAACAATTATGTAATATTACTAGTGATAATTGTGACAAATACTTTTACCTACAGTATTATTATAGTTAACCCAGAAAAACCTCTTGAATAGTTACGCTGATAACATACAATTACAATGAATATTGACGGATATATGTATATGACAAAGATACATGGTAACTAATCGATAAATTACGTCATGAATAATTCAGTATGTTAGGCAAAACGATGGTTGAATACATAATTTTTAACTAAGACTTTTAATTTTGTCCAATTTTAATTAACCAAATGATTGTAAATGAAATGAATCTTGGAGAGTAATCAATCATTTATGTATAGAAATCGCTAATTTACACCTTATAACATTTTGGTTACTTATTAGATTCTTGTTAGTTATTGAGTTAGTGATTGTTAAATGTTACGCAATAAGATGGTGATTGAAAAAAAAACATTTTCATTTCTATAAACTTCAAATATAAAGGTCACATGACAGGAATGTACATGATTTAATTCTCAATATTTAATTTATACAATGTTTTTTTAGTTTGAGAGAGTAAAAAAAGGTCATTTAGGTGATTTTTATTCGATAATAATGTTTTTACCTTGAGAATCAATAATGAATTAAGGGTTGCGTAAGATCATGAATCGATCGAAGTTAGATATTAACAACATTGGATTTCGGTTCAGCGATTTAGAGGTTAATTGTTCACATGCAAAACCGAAGATCGTGGATTCGATTTCCACATGTGGGATCGTGGATGTGCACTACTGAGGAATGCTATGCTAGGACGAAACGGCCATCCAGTGATTCCATGTTTTGAATGCTGACCTAGGTTGTATCGACTCGTGAATTCAACTATTAAGGATATTGAGTCGTTTAAATTTCTATCCATTAACTTATTTCTGAATGTAACAGAAAGACAGTCAATTCTTACATCAAGAGAAGTGCCAAAGAAGTATTGGATCAAAAGTTAATGATATCCATTCTTCAAATTCGATCAATTTACTACAGGAAAAAAATTACCAGTGTTATCGATAATAAAATTGATAACTTTTATTCCGATAGATGACATTTAATGATAGAATAATTTTCACAATGACAAATATTTATTTTAATGTTATGGTGACGAGTAGTGGTTAACGTCCAATATTTACGAAGATAAAAATGTATACCATTAGGTTCTGTCGCCTCGACTACAATGTACTATACTTCCCAAGAGAAACCTGAAGGTCATAATTACAGCTTGATATTTGTATTCAACGAAAATCAGTAGTTGTTCATTATTTATATCACAGATTGATCTTAATTAATCAACCCTTGAGACCAAATAGTACTGGATAGCAAATTTGTCCTGTTACGAAACTTCTCAGAACTACACATCCACAATCCTACTACAGTAGACCTTCAACTACCTTGATATTATTAAAAAAATAATGTGAATGATGCAATTTTTATTCATCTGTGATTATTTAAATTCAAGAGTTGATATTTACAATAAGAGTCAAATAAAGTATCTATCACCTAAAAAAATCAATGTGATAACCATGAAACTACTAAGTCCAGATAGTCATTAACTTGTTCAACGAGTATTAAGTTATTTATAATAATTTGTATATTTCTAATTGTTGATAATAATTGATTAGTTTTTATTAGTATACATAACAATTGAATCCCTTATTATTGATAACGGAAAATTATAAACTATGCATAATCAATACTCATATCTAAAAGGATTACCATTTGATCCTTTATAAGTGACAATGTAAATCAATAAATAAGCTTACTATATATATATATATATACAATTATACTATTCATCTAAGTACCTAGTTATAATATACAAAAGATTAAACAAATGAATCCAGATATTCAAATCCCACTACTCATATGTATGTTTAGTCGGAAATATTAGCATATTAACTAATAAACTAGGGGTAATACATTCTTTTCTCTTAATTATGTAATGAGAAAAAAACAACTGAATGACTAGACTGGGGGGGGGGAGGGTCTTGAGACAAAACTATATGTAAATTATCCATATCAGATAAATAATCTTATTTAATTTAATCAACTTACTTGTCGGTTTACTCCTGCTCTTTATTTTTTTTTTTTTAATGTTTGAAAATATTTTAATATTCTTGGAATAATAATGATCTGTTATTATTAATGATGATAATCCGTTAGTAAAAATTATATCAGACTAATATAATAAAGCAATGGATAAATAGTACTATTGTAATAATCTTTTAATGATAATATAATACAGAATATTATCAATATTATTAATGATAATAATAGTAATAATAATAATCAGCTTATGTATATACATACACTGAAATCTATCATTCAATATGTTTCAATGTATTCAATTCTCAATACATGTAATCTATCTATCTATATATATATATATATTGAAAATGTAAATAACAAGGGACTATTGTTATGCAAAATGTTCAGTAGATAGATTATTTTTTTTCATTATTGTTGAAATATCCATATATGTATTATTGTAAATAATAATAATGTGTTAAAAGAAGAAAGATTTCTATCTTATCAATGTGTGCTCGTTCGTATATAAATGTAAATAACAAAAAGGGGAGAGTAGACTATTAGTAATAAATAGAATTAGAAGTAGTATTATAAAAATTCAACAAATGGAGGGGGGAAGAAAATTTAATGTTATAAATATGTATATTATACATTGTATTAACATACGCATTTAATTTTGATTGGTTCATTAGAAATTCTCACCAATCATATTTGAGTAAATGCGTTAAAATCCTTTTTCTATTGGATGAAAGTAAATGGATAGAATAAATTTTTTATTTATTATACAGTTTGTGACCTAAATTTAAAATTTTAGCGATTAATGATAAGCAATATAGGGAAATTTTGTTGATTGATTTTTTGGGTCATACAATGATAAGTCGACCAATGAAAAATATCATAATTGGTAAATAACGAATAAAATGTCAATATTTTATGGACGAAACGCAAGTCCTGGATTCTACTGCTAGCCACCATCCATCTTTGTTTATAATGCTTGTGAATTAAGGTTATGTCGAGGCAATACGCACAGTATGCACATATACCAATAAGAGACTGATCAGTTGTAGTCCTAAACATCAATAGGAAGATTCAAACAAACAATACTAAGTGAATTTAATACTTTATGAAGTTATTTCATTTCTAGTCTCAATCTAATCCAACTGTTTAGTAGTTGAACTTCAAGTACAAAGCAATTTCATCCATGTGGTTGCCTCTTTTATAATGAATAAATTAAACATAATTATCAGTACAGGGTTGTGGAGATTGTTGAGTTTCATTAAAATCATGAACCTATCAATGTTTGAGTCACTGAACAGACGTTTCGTCTTGGTAAGGTACTCTTCAACGTTATACATCCAATTAACCTCAAAACCTTCGGTTTCGCTCGATGATGCTTAACTTATAGACTACTGAGTTGGCATCCAGTGGTGTTAGTGTTTAGTGCTTCCGGGTTTTTAATAGTGGTCTAACATTAATAAGTTCATGATTTCAATAAAAAATAACTATTTTCGCAGAATGATATACTGAAATATCAGATTTACAATTATAGCTTGATAATATTATAGTTGGATAGTTATAAAATCTTTTCCCATCATTTTAATTAGTAGAGAATTGAATTCATGACGTTTTGTTACTTAATGTTAGTCGCCTCTTCAGAGAATGAATAACTAAACGGACTAAGTTTAGATTGTTATCATGAATGGATCAATGTTAGACTATCATTGGAAACCTGGAATTACTGAACAGCCGTTTTATTCTAGTATAGGACTCCTCAGCAGTGCGCATCCACGATCCCGCACGTGAGAATCGAAACCAAGACCTTTGGTCTGGTGTGCAACGCTTAACGTGTAGTGACCTACTTTTATGAAGAGAACGAGATTGGCATAATGGAAACAATTATTATTATAACCAACTGTACCAGTGACTGTTTTGCTTTACCTGTTTGTTTAAGTATACAAAAAGCCCACTTTTCCATTGTTTGCGACCTTGCATACTCAATAGTCTCGCTTGTGGATTTTGGCACGGTCTCGGTATTATTTCTACGCCACAAGATCTTCAAAAATTGCATTTTACTACAACCTTCAGCTGCCTTCTGATATTTGGCCTTCGGAAGTATCTAACATAGCAACTGGCACGTAGTTTCCCTGTAGTGGTTATCATATTCAACCGCGACTCGATGCCTACCACAAACCTCTAAACTACTGACCCGAAATCCGACGGTGTTAATGTCTAACTTCAACCAATCCACGGTATTGCGCGACAGTCCTCCATTTCTTTCACTGAGTAACTGTCTCACAACAGACACAGATGAACTCACCTGGTCACGGTTTTTTACTAGAACTCCAAGAATTACATCTTGAAGCTAGTCACTAGTGAGCGCATGTTAATTATCAGTAAGGGGTTGTGAAGATTGTTGAGTACAGAGGAATAGATCTCAAAATATTTGGTACAGTTAAAACACCTTTGATTATACTACTGTCATATCATTTAGGTCAAAGGTTAGACAATATTTGTGTATTTATTTATACATTAGTCGAGATAAAGAGGCGATATTTATAAAATAATGTATAATTCTTAATTGAATGACATAGTCAAATGTGTTTTTATTTGAGATTCTTTTCCACTGCAGCATCGAAATTTGTATTAATCTATCCAATTATTTATCGTGTGGAGAAATGACTGACACGACGTTGAGAAACGTTAAAAATTCGATTGTCTGCCGATTAGAATATTATATGTATGGAAATAAACTCCTATCAGGAGTATTAATGTAAACACACATAGACGTGGAGAAACACGATACGACCACTTGTACTTGATAATAAAATTATTATAACCAATTGTCAATTTGCATATTGGTCATCCCAGAATCATAAATGATTAACCAAATATTGCGATAAGCCACTGAAATGGTCTTTAAAAATGTATGCATCGAAAGTTATTGTCTACCGGAATTACTAACTGAAATCATTTCAATGTGACTACACATATTAAACCTGAAATATTTAATAATAACGATGATAATAACATTAATGGTTTTGATTAATATTATTAATGATAGTATAAATTCCAGTAAGTAAAAATATCAACTGAATACCTTCCTAAATTATTCTTAAAGCAAACTCAATGGAAATTTAATAATTAAGTAAATCTTGTTAATTGGACACTGAAAGGCTTAAATAAACATGACGTTGGTTTAATCTATAGTGATTTGGATTCTTCTGTTGCTGATATTTCGGGTGCAATTTGTTCAGCCTTAGTTGGCATATGTTCATCTTATACGGATCGCCTCAATAAAGCCATTATGATACAAGTTCGTATCAAATAAATGAAATATGTCTGGCGATAGAATCCAAGACACGCGTTTCGTCTCAGAGAAGATGGCAGCACCGGAATGTGGGTATATTCAGCTGACGAGTCCAATGCAAGCCGTAAAGCACATTGTGGGTTCTACTGGTAGCTACTTTCCATCTATTCTTTATAAACATGACGTAGGTGGCTACTCAGTGATCAATCAGTTGCAAATATCTCACTTCTGAAAGTGATCGATTGCAACCAGTATATCTCAGTAACACTAAATCAAACTATGAAGCTAGTTAATCCAGGTTTGATTATTACCAAATGTACCAACTTCCTAAAATTAAGCGTACATCCTGGTGGTGAGTGTCAACTATCATCACATAGCTTGAGTCAGATAGGATTTGTTGTTGACTTCATGAAATCATCTGACATATCAATTAACTAGATAGGTCTTACCATTTATTTATTAATAGAATATCTAAGTAAACATTAAACGATCGTAATACATGATAAGAATAATGTTTCACTGAGAATACTTACCGACAGAATGTTGGAAAAACACCCAATCTGCTATCTATATCATTTGTTCAATCGATAATTTCATCATCTATCAATTGAATGGTAATATAATTATGGTTAGCTGACATAAAAAGATTCATGACAAGTCATAAACCAAAAGACAGTATCCGTGAGAAAAAGTATATTTCTACTTATACGAGTTATATGCAATAACCTACTGACTACGTGTTGGATCTAGTTAGTTCAATCATATGAAATATCAAATGAGCATGGATGGATCACATTATGACCTTATAATAATGAAAAAAAGAAAATCAAATTTAGTTGAAAAAACGTATGACAGATCTTTGTATTGTTGTACATGTAAATGTTTGTTTCTGTATCTGTTTGATTTTCACATATAAATTAATAATTTTTTTGCTCATTTGATTTACTAGTAATGTGGTTTGATCTCTTGATAGTGTATGACCAAGACGAACTATAATGCATCGATCAATAATCAAAATGGTACCTATGGTAACATTGATTCGGGTGTAAGAAAGGTATTCACTAAAGACAATGGAAGATGATCACACAATATCTTGGACTGATCAATGTTGGTCATGTGCACTACTGCAGTGGTGTCAGTGGTCTGGAAGCTTAGTGTTCGAGACTGAAAGTCTCTGGTTCGAATCCCAGTAGTGAAGTCGTGGATAATCTTGTACTAAGATAAAAAAACGGCTATCTAGAGCTTTGATAGCAAGAGTAGATATATGTTAACATGTCTACTTTCATAAAATCAACTATTTTGTGTGTCTAAACTTTTTTTAAATCATCTATTTTTCGTTTGTACAAAATGTCTTGATAAATTTTTTCTCATATGTTCCAAAATCAGGGTTGATCGAATTCAGTCAAGAATATTAAAAATAAGATAATTTGTTTAGTCATAAAACTGAAAAATTTTTGCTTCTTTGAAATTATTCGGTAAAATGGTACTTTACTGATGAACTAGCCAGATATCAGATGAGGATCTAGATTTTTTTGAAGATTCAAATTGCGAAGAAAGTTAGCTTGTAACGTATTATGCAATATTTTCATTATACAATATAGATGATAAATAATGCAGATTATAGCCATGTCTTATTGAATTACTAGAAAGATGTTATTGAGATCAGGAACAAAATTAGGTTAGACGATCAGTGAATACCTAGGATCAATGCATAGCTGTTTCGTCCTAGCATGAAACTCCTCGATGATTCCCACCCATCAACCATACAACCAGGAATCACGGTCAGGCCGTTCGGTCTAGAGTGCGAACACTTAGCATCTGGGCCAATGAACTCACTGCAATGATATGCAGTTTTAACTACAATCAATTTACGAGATAGCTCGACAATCTTAAATTGTCTTCAGTGGTTAGCTTCCTCATACCCAATATGGTTGAATTCCATTAGTCACAGTTTCTCACTAGGAAATGCGTTTTGAAGCTAGTTACTAGTAAACACACGATAATTATCCCCATCGAGTTATGGCGATCGTTGAAGTAAAAAAAGATTTACCATCATAACTTAAAATCCGAACTTTACTCTGTTTTAAAATATATCAAACTCCTGGATTTCAATAATTTCCCTTAAGTAAAAATTTGCACAAATAAAATTGTGTTCATTCCTGAGTACTCTAACTGAAACTGAAGTCTCTTCATTTTTATAGGAAATAGATAGAGGGATGAAATATATCGGTAACCATGATGCTCATATACACATCATGTGAAGTCGTGTAGTATACACATAAGTTACAATACACATGGGGAGGGGTAAACACAAATTATGAACAAAACCAATAATACATAGTATACTATTTTTCAAGAAAATGGGTAAATGGTATACAAATTAAAATTAAATTAATCTTTTCCTTGTTGCTACGCCATGATCGTTTCTTCTAGTTCTGTGTGAATTACAGACCAATTTTAACGTTCATTAGTAGTATTATTAATAGTAGTAGAAATAGTTTTACTAGTAATTATATCACTTGAAGTATAATTTTTTGAATATTTCAGTGGTAATGGTGGTGGTGGGGGTTACGATGATGATGGGTTGGAGAGGGAGAATCATTAACATCAATAATACAGATTATGTCTAATATAATGTAAAGTGGTTATATTAAGTGTAAGCGATAGCTTACTGTGAGCATGCGCGAACGTCAATGAAATGGTTTACGTATTTAATCAAAGAGATCCCTAACTCACCGATTCAATTTGATTGTATATGTATATAAAGGCGAACAATTGATTTTTTAAACGATAATAATAAGAAACTTTATTCTATGTTTTGTATATTTATTTGTATAGTTGTCAAGACTATGATACTAATCAATGAACAATTTTTATTGTTAAAAGACTTAGTAACCCTATCGGATTAAAGTCAATATATATGTATTTTCCCCACATAAGGGTTTTAAATGAGAGATTAAACAAGCATGTATCACAGTATAGAATTCGAGTATATATATAGGTATGTATGTGTGTTTGTACATATTAGGAAGTGGGCGGAGCGAATATTCCTCTGTAGGTGGAGTATTGTTGAGACAGGAATTTAAACGTTAGTTGTAATCAGTTATTTTCCTGTCATCAATGTGATCATCATCAAACAGGGTGGATCGAAAGACCAGATGGCGATGTGAGAGAAAGAGGGAAATTATGTTTAAATGTTTTTAATTTTCTAAAAGCAATTTATACTGAACTGAAAAACTTTCATTTGGTTGAACAATTTCACCCGTATACAGGATAAATTACATAATATAACAATAATTGTTTGTTCACTATTATAAATTTTATTACAGTAAGGATTTCTAGCCTCAATTTTGCAATCTGGCAACAAACTGCTCTTTAGTATATATTTGAATGACAATCATTCAAAATAGAAATAGATTTTATAAATATTTGCTGTAGTCCGAATCTACTATTTATTTTTAGCTGTAATAGTTTGTCCCTTCATTTAACTGGTAGTTAAAGCTGGAAATGTTAACCAACTAATGATGATTTAGTGGTCTAGAGACTATGTGTTTCAGGAAAGATCTGAAGGTCCTAGGCTCGATCTCTAGGGGTCCCATACTAGAGAGAAAACAGATATCCTGTTTCCTCAGCTTTACAGTAGTTGGTTGAATGAAATCAGCCACTGGTATAAGCTATAAAATCCAACGATCCTCACAAATCTCCTAAACTATTAGACCGGTAGTTAAAATACTTTTCAGTTCAAATATACTGAATACATGAATACAGACAATGGATTAGATAAACTGAGGAAATATTCTGAACTAAGAATTGAGAAGTTTTCCTGCTCTTCGCTACAATCGTTAAATAAGAAGTAGATGTCAAGATAACGAGTTGAACTAAGAATCGTCCGTATATCAATTACAAATAATTAAATTTTTGAAATTTAAGTCACTATTTTTGAATATATAGGTAATATTTATTACGTATTGAGCTCATTTGAAGCACTATTAAAGATCTAAAATCACTGAACAGCTATTTTACCGTACTTCAGAACTCTCTAATAGTATGCTCACACACATGACCCCACTAGGGATTGAATTGGGAACTTTCAGGTCTCACATAGAGCATTTAAACTTTAGACTACTAGGCCGACATCCAGTCATTTTATATGCCAAAGTTTCACGTTAAAACCAAGTTGTTGAGTGTTAACTTTCTGAAAATTTAAAATGTGCCCAAGATTGACAGTTATCAATGATAATGTGTATCTTGGATTTTATGAAAATATGATCGAGAGAATGAAAAATTCACTTTATAAGTATAAACATTCCCTTGGAAATATCCATAAGACAGTTTTGTAATTTTAAATTAAGGATAAAAGTATCATACAGAAACGAATCATTCAAAATTTAAAAAAATAAATGATTTCTTATATTTCACCGAATAAAATTTGAAATGGAAACACCTTTGCGTAGTGTTCAGAATGTTTAAAAATGACAGAGAATATTCTTTATATCATATGAGAAAAATGACAATGTTCGACACTCCGAGCTTTCATATTTTTAAACACAGCTTTCATGTAACACGTGTATCAATGAGTTTTTGCTTCACTTTGATTAATTTAGGGTAACTAAGTATAATTCTCGGTCTGGGGTTGTGGAGATTGCAGAATTTCATTGGAATCATGAACCGGCAAATGTCAGACAACCAATGAAATCCTGGAAGTACTGGATAGCTGTTTCGTTCTAGTATGGGACTCCTCACCAGTGCACATCCACGACCCTATATCCGAGGATAGAACCCAGGACCTTCGGTCTCTCGCGGGAACACCTAACCTCAAGACTACTAAACCGGCATCCAACGGTGTTAATCACTGATCAGTCTATGATTTCAATGAAATTCAACAATCTTAACAATCGCAAACTGAAAATTATCATGTGATCACTAGTGACTAGCTTCGAGAGATTATTCTCGAATTCCTACTAATAAGTCATAACCAATGGAGTTCAACCGTGTCTAGTATGAGGCAGTTACTCACCGAAGACATTGGAAAATGGTCGCGCACTACAATCGAGTGTTAGAAGTTAGACATCAACACCGTCGGATGCCGGCTCAGTTTTCCGGAATTCGAGCGTTTGCGCGCAAGACCGAAGGTCTTGGGTTAGAGTCCTAGGTGCGAGATCGTGTATACGCACTTTTGAGAAGTCCAATACCAGGGCGAAATGGCCGTTCTGTAGTTTCAAATTTCCAGTGGTGGTCTGATGTATATCAGTTCATGATTTCAATGAAAAAAAACAAGCAATTTTCTTGGTGTCTCACTGAATCACAGATGAACTTGTGGAGGAATGCTAAAGTTCTATGATTTTATCATATGCACTATAGCGATAACAATGATTTATCTATAATTTTATCTTTGTAACTCTTCAGTGAATATGATAGGAAAAATTTTCTATGCTATGATTACTTATCTATCAAATTATTTATGGATGTTAAAAAAAAACCCAGAAAGAACGCTTTTGAGTGAATATATTAACATTCAGATTGATGAGATTATGTGGTGATTCTTGTATCAACATGATGTCTGGAAAACTCATAATAATCCTTGAAAAATAATAAACTTTTTAAGTCTATCAAACTCTGACAAGGTTTATTGTTTCTTCATAGTTGAAATCATGATTCAATTGAAGCTAGATCACCATCGAAAACCTGGGAGCACTGGACTATCGTTTCGTTCTAATATGGGACTCCTCAGCAGCGTGCATCCACGACCTCACCTCACGAGATTCGAACTCAGGACCTACCAGTCTCGCGCGCGAGCACTTAACCGATAGACCACTGAGCCGGCATTCGATGGTGTTTATGTTAGAGGTTGTGAATGCGCACTGCTGAGGAGTCCCACAATAGGACGAAACGGTCGTCCAGTGCTTCCAGGTCTCCCTTGGTGGTCTAGCTTCAATGGACTCACGCTTTCAACCATGAAAATACTAAATCTACACAAAACCCCTTCTGTTTATTGTTTCTGTCGTAAAATTTTTTTATACTTGTAAAGACTGTCCGCTTATTAAGTGTAAGGTAGATTTAAAATCACGCTGTTATTTTAAGAATCACTGAAAATCATTCCTACACGATACTTTTAGCAAATCAAAAATCTTTTTTTCTTTAAACAACTAACAATTTTAATTTATATTACATCTTCATCGTTAAATACAGTCTTCAAAAATCCCCATTCTGGTAATAATCATATGTTCACTAGTGACTTGTTTCTAGATGGATTCTATGAAGCCGTGATCAATGGAGTTCAATCTGCGTCGACTAGACACAGTTATCCACCCCAGACAATGAACGAATGGTTGCGTAAGATCATGATTCGATCGAAGTTAGACATTAACACCATTTCAGTGACCTTGAGGTTAAGTTTTCACACAAAATCGAAGGTCCTGGGTTCGAGTCTCATGTGTGGGATCGTGGATGCACACTTCTGAGGAGTCCCATACTAGAATGAAACAGTCATCCTGTGATTTCAGGTTTTGAATGGTAGTCTAGCTGAAATTGACTCATGAATTCAACATTTTAAAAATGAAGTTCTGTTGATTAAACTATTTATTTGTCAATGTGTATATATAGCTGAATTATATTTAATTTTAACAAATGAATACGAAATACTTAAAGAGTATATTGACTCTTGAAATGAATCAAACAATCTGATTATAATTAACAAGTTATACATTCTATGATATATTGTTAAGTGTTTATATGCATTAGAATAATAAGAACATGTTGAAAGTAAATTTTAATTACATTGAGATTTGAATGATTGACATATGAACTACTGATTATTGAATATTTCTGAAAAAGTTTCTTTAATTGTACGAAAGTGTCTAACACTAAATTCATTTATTAATGTTTGTTTGAATCTTCCCATTGATGTTTAGGACTGCAACTGGTCAGTCTCTTATTGGCATATGTGCATACTGTGCGTATTGCCTCGATATAGCCTTAATTCACAATATTTAAAGGCAGAGATGGATAGTGGCAAACAGTGGAATCCAGGACGCGCGTACATATGCCAATAAGAGACTGATCAGTTGCAACCCTAAACATCAATGGGAAGATTCAAACAAACAATACCAAGTGAATTTAAACTTCACCCCATTGCACAAGCTGGTGACTATCAGGGTGCAGTAGCTGAGTGGATAACGCGATGGCGTTTGAAGCGAAAGGTACTGGGTTCGAGTCCCAGAGTGTACATCAACTGTGAGTTGCAGGTACATCCAGCTGACGAGTCCCAAATAGGACGAAACGCGCGTCCTGGATTCCACTGCTAGCCACTATCCATCTTTGCTTATAGTGTCTAACACTGATTTAAAAATTTTCTACCTATCGAAATATTTAAGATTTTTGATTTACATTGTTGTCAGGGTCGTGAGTGGATACTACTGAGTTGTTATATTGTAGGATGAAACCATTATCTTGTTTACTTCCTAGTTCGTCATAATTATTTGAGATTACATCGAATGATTAGGAAAATCTTCAAATAAGTAAGATTATTTAAAGTAAAAACCGATTATACTAGCAGATTTAAATACAATAACCTACTAAACAAATTAATTAATAAGTAGTATCTTTCAACATATACTACTAATCTTCAATCAAAGTAGTTTCTCTCTACCTATTACCTTTAAGTTGTTGTTTTATTAACGAAAAAGCTATAATTATGTCATGAATTTATTTGATCAAGTAATATACTTAGAAGGGGTTGTTTTGTGGAGATTTTTAGGAATTTTATAGTTGAATTCATGAGTCACTTGAAACTAGATTACCATGAAAAAACCTGGAAGCACTGGACAGCCATTTCATCCTATTGTGGGACTCCTCAGCAGTGCACATCCACGATCCTACCTCTAAAGATTCGAACCCAGGACCTATCCAGTCTCGTGTGCGAGAGCTTAACCACCAGACCACTGAGCTTGCCGGTATTCAACAGTCTTAATGTTTAACTTCAACTAATATACTCATTTGATTTAGTGTTTATTCAAATTTATGTATTTCATTCTCTTATTATATCCATTCTATTATTACTACTACTCACACTAATATTACTACTACTACTACTACTACTACTACTACTACTACTACTGGCCTTGATTTGTTTAACTGTCCTGAAAAAAAATTTAATCCTTTTCGATTAATCAATTTGTTATGTTTCTTTTAAATATAAAAAAAACAAAGAAAAAATTAGGTTCATAAAAGGGTAATATTTATAAGGTAACAAAAATAGTTACATTTATTCTACAATAATCAATAGTTTCTATGATTTTGATTGAAATAAAAAGGGAATTCATGATTTCAATGTTAAAATAGAATAAACATTGATTAGATATGTTCATAATATTATAAGATTAATGAACAATGTAATCATATCAATGTTCAATATGTTCAATGGTAAACATAATATTGTTTATCATTATAAACTGACAATACCCTAGAGAATTCTCATTTTTCTTCTGTTACATGTTTACATAGTGTTGAAACGGTTCGTTTTCTTTGTTACACTCGAATGGGACATTCATTTATCTTAGATGAATATCAACAGTAGATTCCTTTCCAGTGTCTATTCTACAGAATTTTAACATAACTCAGATTAAGAATATGCGATTATCCTGACTAGAAAAGTAAATATATTTCCACATCAAAAACTTGATACAGTCCAACAGCAAATAGATAATTAATAAATAATAAGGAAAAGGGGAATATATAACTCATCTGACACCTGTCAGATTATCTACATTTCTAACTAAGCAGACAAATTAATTATTTTCATGGTTGAAATAATGAGTCAATTGAAGCTAGACCACCAAGGAAAACCTAGAAGTATTGGACGGTCGTTTCGTCCTATTATGGGACTCCTCAGCAGCACTGTTGTATGGTGGTCTATCGGTTAAGTGCTCGCGCGCGAGACTGGTAAGTCCTGGGTTCGAATCTCGCGAGGCGAGGTTGTGGATGCGCACTGTTGAGGAGTCTCACAATAGGATGAAATGGCCGTCAAGCAGTGCTTCCAGGTTTTCCATGGTGTTCTTGCTTCAATTTGACTCAAGATTTCAACTATATATAAAAAAAACTATTAAAAATCTCCACAAAACCCCCTTCTGATAATTGACACCCCTAATGATTTTGTTCTTTTTTTAAAAATATATTTTGAATCGAATTATTTTGTTTCCATTTCTATTATTTTTGGCTATGAATTTAAATTTGTCCTTAATATTTTATTAAGTTTTAAGAATCGAATTCTTCTTATTATTATTACCCCTCCCCCTTAACTTAAGGTGTTTCTTTTGTTGTTGTTTTTTTTAATAATTATTAATGTACTTACAGTTCAATTAATGAATATCAGTATGATTGTCTCATATTGTGGCCTCATGAACAGCACAATTAAATACAAACCAATAATGATGAAAAACAAAAAAAAAGAATTCATTTTTTTTTCATATCTACGTGTCTCGGTCATATTTAGATGGATTATGTAATAGTAGTAATAATTAATTGTAATCATATAAATGTGAATAGTTAAGTTTAATTTAATCAGTTTTTTTTTATAATCTATTTATCTCTTTGTCTCTTACTTACTCGTTCATTGTCATCGATTTACGGGTATAGAGATGAGTACGTGCGTAGGTGTGCTTATAATAATCAAAAAATAAAGAAATCTGAGTTCATTTTTTTTTGTTTTCAGAGTACTCTTCGTCAGTGATACCTTACTTATTATACATATACATATACATACAAAGTAAGAAAATGAAATATATGTACTTATTTATTCATATATACTTGAGAATAAGAAAGGTTGGTTTTATAGATTTCAGCTTATTATCATGCCAATCGTTCAATGTACAGTATTGAAATGTAGAATTTCATTGATGACCTGAATTTATTTTGTAGTGTTATTGTGTTTTTTTTTTTTGAGGCCATACAGAGTTGTTCAAAATCACAATTAACCGAACAATTAATTTAACAAAATACTATACTCAGAAGGGGTTTTGTGGAGATGTTAGTAATTTTATAGAGTTGAAATCATGAGTCAATTAAAGCAAGACCACCATGGAAAACCTGGAAGCACTGGACAACCGTTTCAGCCTATTATGGGACTCCTCAACAGTGCGCATCCGTGATCCCGCCTCGCAAAATTCGAACCCAGGACCTACCAGTCTCGTGCTAGAGCACTTAACCGATAGACCACTGAGCTTGCCGGCATTCAACGGTGTTAATGTCTAACATCAACCAATCCACGAAATTGAGCAACCATTCACCAATGTCATCAATGAGTTAGTATCTCTCAACAGACCTGGTTGAACTCACTGGTTACTGCTTCTCATTAGAAGTCCAGGAAATACCTTATGGAGCCAGTCACTAGTCAGCACATGATCATTATCAGAAGGGGTTTTTGTGGAGATTTTAGTAATTCTATAGAGTTGAAATCATGAGTCAATTGAAGCTAGACCACCATGGAAAACCTGGAAATAGGACGAAACGGCCGTCCAGTGCTTCCAGGTTTTCCATGTTGGTTTAGCTTCAATTGACTCATGATCTAAACTCTATAAAAATATTATATTCTTTAAAATATCCAAATGAACTACAAAACCATTTTTTAATCATTAAGAGAAAGGTCTGAGTGAATAACGCGATGGCGTTTTAGGCTAAAGGTACTAAGTTCGAGTCCCAGAGTGAACATCAACTCTGAGATGCAGGAACATCCAGCTGACCAGTCCCAAATGGGACGAAACGCACGTCAAACTGGATTCCACTGCTAGCCACTATCCATCTTTTCCTATAATGCTTGCGAAATAAGGCTATATCGAGACAATACACACACTATTCACATATGCCAATAAGAGACTGACCAGTTGCAGTCCTAAACATCAATGGGAAGATTCAAACAAGTAATACTAAGTGAATTAAGAGAAAGGGTTTAAATGATTCTGTTGTTGAATTTCGATAAGTATTGATTGATATATATTCATTTAATTCGGATAGCCTCAATATAAATCCACTCAGTTGATGAGTTCTAAATAAGATAGAAAGCATACCCTCAGTTACACTGATTGTCACGATACACCTAATCAATAAATAAAAAAACATTCTACAACATTCTAGGCCTAAGCTATTTTTGTGTGATTAAATATGCTTAAAAAGTAAAATGGAAGTCACTTATTAAAATGAAATGTTATTTGAAATTCTTATTAATTGAGACCATGAACCAGTCAATGTTAAACAACAACTGAAAACCGGGAAGCACTGGATGGCTATTTCATCCTAGTATGGAACTGTTCAGAAGCATGCATCCAAGATCCTGCAAGTGGTGCTTGAAACCAGGACCTATCCGTCTCGCGCGCGAGCGCCTAACCTCTAGACTACTGAGCTGGCATCCAAAAGTGTTCAACCAGGGATGTTTTTTTGTTTTCAGTGGTTCCCAAATTAAGGTTATCCTGTGAAGAAAACCATTTTCAAACTAAAGGCATAGTCCATTCGGAATCATATTCTATTAGCTTCTGGTTTCGATTGTCAGTATTTCTTTAACTTATGCTCTCGTCTTTGCAAATTATAACCTATTGTTTTTATCAGTAGAAGTAAATGTGTCATCTTATGTACTTATTGAGTCCTTGGCACATATCTAATTTTGTATTTTTTTTCTAGATCATCTCATACACTCTGCTTTTTACACTCGCCCATTGTACAACTGTACCTTCAAGGTGAACGTTTCAAATATACTAATTTCTGTCACAGATCGACTTAGATTAAATATTCATTGAAAACCTGGAAGTATTGGACAACTATTTCTTCCTAGGATGGCACTCCTCAGTAATACCTATCAACAGATGATTGAATGCAGAACCTTCGACTTCGAAATCAGACGCTCAACCTCTAGAACACTGACTCAGGACACAATGATGTATATGCCAAGTTTTGGTTACACTTACCATTGTCTTGGGAGGTAACTACCTCATACACTAATTTGAATGGGTAGCTAAAAATCTAGTGAAAAATAGTCACCAGCGAAGTTCAAACTTTTCTGGTTTGAAGTAGTTACTTACTGTGGACAGTCAACGATGATCATTTGATAATATGAATCAATCGACGTCAGGTATATCACTGAATTCTGGTTCAGTTGATTAGAGGTTAAGGGTCCGCGTTATAGACACAAGGTTGTGTGCTCGGTCTACTGTGGTGAATAAAGAGATGCACACTATTTAGGAGTGTCACACTGGAGAAAATACAGCTAATCATCGTTTCTTTAGTTTTCCATTATCTTTATAAACCCCTAAACTGATACCTATTTCTTTCTAGTGCTTCTATCATCTCTTATACTTTTTCATACAGTTTGACAAAATAATTTAATAAATCACCAATAAGGGGTTATTTTTTTTAAGGTAAACATTTCCACTTTATATTCTCATTACTTAGATCTTAAATAAAATCCATTTATCTGTCTATTATTAATCGATTATATTAGATACAATCCTATTTTATTGATTAAAGATTAAAGAAATCAAGTGTGAATAATGATGATATTTTTTTGCTAATTAGATTTATGTTAAGGAATTATTACTTCTTTCTTTTTCTCTCCTTCATTTACACTGTTTATACTACTGATTGAAGAATTTACTTCAAGCAACATGAACATGTTTCTATTGTAAATATATATGGAATAGGGGATGCTCGTTGCTGACGAGTCCAATACTAGGACGAAACAGCCGTTCAATTAATTCAGGGTTTTCGATGGCGGTCTAGTTTAGATCGATTTAGGAATTCAACTACTAAAATTCACGATTTTATTTGCTGAATCTTTATTGGGTCATATGCACTGTGAGTAAATACTTTCATGTAACTTGTGATTAGCAATCGAATACAGGACAACTGTTACATACTAATGGGGACTTTTTAAGTGAATGTACTTACATTCTAATATTTATATTGACCCTTCAGGGTGTACATTGACAAAAGGAATGGATCGAATCCAGTTATTTTCACCAACTATGAGAAAATTTATACCTCTACAAATAATTTCCCAACATTTAAACAAGTTTATAGCTGTCTTGACTCAATTATTTAATAGGCTATTTATTGAACTAGTAGGTGCTGAGTTTGAGTATGCCGAATTATCAAAACTAGAGTATAAAGGAATCCAGTTGACATATACCAAATAAGATGAAATGCTCTTACCGGATTCTAATTCAATCTGTCATTTAAAAGTCTACGATAGATTTTAATTTGTAATTAAGAGTTTTATCAATGAGCTAAAAACTTACTATTGAATTTACTCCAGGATACAAATCTCATAGATGATGATAGATTGTCATTAACAATGCTAAACTATGATCTAGCTTTATATGTAATAAAACAAGCTTGTAAAATATAGATCTTTGAGTGTGAAGATAGTTGTTAAATAGTTTTATTTTTATTAATTGGAAAATCTAAAAGTTCTATTCATAATAAATATATTTTAAATGATAGCTCAATGAGTCGAAAATTGTATTCCTGGTGTTTCGGAACTTCATGTAAGTCACTTCTTTAGGGTAACTATCATGACCAACCTTGGCATTGATACATTCATAAGTTAAAAACTACGTTTGACCCTAATTATCAGTAAATGTATTTTTTTCTTTAAAGAGTCCCAGTTAGTGATAAAAGCAATCAGCAAGTCATATATTAAAGATTCTTTGACTGACACCTATATGTGTTAAGAAAATATCAGGTTACTTAGTCTTTTTCTCTTACATGTTAGCTCTTTCACCACAGGATAACTTCGGTGACGTATGCTTACTTGAATACTTACTTACGCCTATCACTCTCAATGGGGCATAGACCGCCGACCAGCATTCTCCAACACACTCTATCCTGTCCCTTCCTTTCTAGTTCTATCCAATTATTGTTCATTCTTCTCATGTCTGTCTCCATTTCTCGGTGTAATGTGTTCTTTGGTCTTCCTCCGCCTGTAGCCCCTCCGGGAGCTACTGCTGGCTCCAAGCCCGGATAAAGGAGGAGGGTTGGGCATGGGGTTAGCAAACCTATTCCGAAGAAAACTGACACGCTAAAAAAACGCTAACCATAAAAAAAACTATTCGATGACGTGTAACTTATTCATATTTCCGTAATAAGATTACCCGTTAACTTATTTATTGTTATTGCTATTAGTTTGCTCCTTTTGTTATGTCAGGTTTCTACAAAAATAGAATGGATTGGTTGAAGTTAGACATTAATACCATTGGATGCCGGCAAGCTCAGTGGTCTAGAGGTTAGGTGTTCGCGTGCGAGACTGATAGGTCCTTGGTTTGAGTCTCGAGAGACGGGATTGTGAATGCGAACTGCTGAGGGACGAAACGGCAGTCCAGTGTTTTCATGTTTTCGATGGTTATCTAGCTTCAATTAACTCATGATCTCAACTATTAAAAATAGAATTGTTCTTTTTACAATTTTTAACTTCTGTTAATGTGTTGTTTACTAACACTGAAGTACTGTTGTCGTATTACATACATCCGATCTATTCAATTTCCTATTTGTTGAGTTGTATTAAAAGAATTTTCAATCGATCGTAAGTGAAACTTATTGTAGACCAGTTGAAAATTGTAATACGTTAAGTGTTTTTGTAAAAAAACAACAAAATGAAGTACTACTACAAAGTACATAAACGTTCACATTTTTGATAATATATATTGAGAAACTAAATTCACCTAGTATTGTTTGTTTGAATCTCTCATTGATGTTTAGGACTGAAACTGGTCAGTCTCTAATTGGTATATGTTCATACTATGCGTATTGCCTCGATATAGCCTAAATTCACAATCTTTATAGGCAGAGATGGATAGTGGCAAACAGTGGAATCCAGTTTGACGCGCGTTTCGTCCTATTTGGGACTCGTCAGCTGGATGTGCCTGCATCTCAGGGTTGATGTTCACTCTAGGACTCGAATCCATTACCTTTCACTTCAAACGCCATCGCGTTATCTACTCGGACAATGAGTCCTGATAGCCACTTGCTGACCAGTTGCAGTCCTAAACATCAATGGGAAGATTCAAACAAACAGTAGTAAGGGAATTTAAACTTCACCCCATTGCACAAACAAGTGGCTAACAGGACTCATTGGCCGAGTGGATAACGTGATAGTGTTTGGAGCGAAAGGTACTGGGTTAGAGTCCTAGAGTGAACATCAACCTTGAGATGCAGGTACATTCAGCTGACCAGTCCCAAATAGGACGAAACGCGAGTCAAACTGGATTCCACTGTTTGCCACTATCCATCTCTGCTTATTGAGAAACTAGTGTTCAGAAAAAGTGCTTAAAGGGATTTATTTAATTATTGTTCCAATTTTTCTATCGTAATCATTCATCATTGTACATCTTATATTCAAGATAACAAGAAATAATGAATGAACTTCGTTATTCTTACTTGCTCTATTGGATGACATAATTGGTTCTGAAATTATATTTAGGACTCTCAGGATATATATATATATATATATGCTTCTAGTTTATACATCTACAATAAATTAGGAGTAATTCTAAAATATATATCGGTTAGGTTTTTCATAATATCTCTCAGTCAGGAAACAATTTCAAAACAGACTGAAACTACTTCGACAAAGAAGTTTTAACACCATTGTAAGTTGTGTAATCTTTTCGTATTTATTTGAGACACTCTTTTCAATTTTCATGTGTGACTGAAAACACGATTAAATTCAAGGTTACCTAACCCCATAATGACCATATTTTCATTTAATCAGGTAGTTGTGCAGTTAGTTATCTATCGTTTACACAGAGGACTAACCTTAATTGGATAGCCATTGAAAATCAGGAGGCACCAAACGTCTATTTCCTCCTCAGTAGTGAGAAATTAGAGCTTTATCGGTAATCAAGGTGTTTTACCGGGCTGACTCAGTGGTCTAAAGGTTAGGTGCCCACCGCAAGATCTGCAAGTCATAGGCTTAATCTTCGGTTGATCTGTGGATGACTTTTTAAGATGAAACAGTTCTGTACTGCTGTTTTCCAACGATTGCCTAACTAAGATCAGTCACCGATGTAAACTATAAAACTCAGCTGTCTTCACAAAACTCTTATGATAATAATTAGAGGTAGTTAAAATATATGTTCTACGAGTTCTGTCTCACTAATTAAATAGTCTTGATACATAAATGTTTTATGTTCCATTCAATATGCGACACAGTTGTATAGTTAGTAACAACTAGTTTCTCCCAGTAAATATTCAGTTAATATTAATCAGTAATTCATAACCTATCATAAATCTTTTCAATAAAAAGATTAGTAAATTAATTCGATCCAATCATTGAATTCGCCTTAGTAACAACAATGATTCAATTTATTGTGTAAGTTGAGACACTTGTTCTAAATAAACAAATCAATAATTACCCATCAGTAAATTGGAGATAAAAATTCGTTTTCATTTTTTTTTTGAAAAGAAAGAAAAAAAAATTAAGAAACAAACAATTATCATTGGAATAGTTTGTTCGTCAACAATAAAGTGAACAACAACAACAACCACAATAGATCACTATTACACACACCTACACATAAACACATACACACACAAGTATATATCCAAACAAATGAATACATATGTACATATCTGATTATGTTAACCAGCTGTTTTGATACTGAAAAACATCTACACAAGTATATGTCTTCAAAGATAGGTAACTAAACAGTTCGTTGTACCAAATGATGATAATTTATTTTTGGTAATGGATACCAGAATGATAATTTTATTTGAAGATGTGTTTCTCTTATATCAAAAGGAAAGAAGAAACCACCTTACACTCCATCAACCCTTCTATAGATAGATACACTTGATCATTTAAAGTAAATAAGAAATAGTATCTGTTTAAATGTGAGAAGATATATATATTCCTTCAGGCTATTTGCTTTAGACTATTACGAATGTATGGAAAAAAAAAGAAATCATTTCATTTCCATTTTTCTTTTTAAAACTGTGAACGACAAAGAAGCAAACCAAATAAGATATTGCTTTAAGTAAATAAACATAGTCCTGATGTCGAGTAGATTGCATGATTATATTTCCAGTAGCATAGTATGAGTGTACAGATTTCTGAAAATTAGTTGTTAGGCCACTATTGATTATTAATGTAGTGTATTAAAACAGAGATTGGAATAATCAAACCTTTTCATTATAAGCTTTATCTTAACGGTTAGATAATTTGAAGTCAGTCAGTCAGCTACAACGTAGCACCAGGCACATATATGCATCGGTCAAATACTAAGTAAGTTACGAGTATCTTCTACTCTTAATGGCCACGTTTCGCAGCCGTAAAGTAGAACAGAGCGAATTGCTGCTCAGTATACTCGTCCCTTAATTGATTGACGGATATCTTGTCTTTGCCATAGATGACGTAAGTTGGCAAAAGCCAAATTATTGTTATTGCGTTGATTGTAGCCTTTGTTAAATTAATACACTAAACACTGCATATGATAACTTTAAATCGTGGAGTTAGGATTCAGTTAGGTCTATATTTGAAATGTTAATCATTTTGAAAGTTATGTGTGCAATCGTATTCTAAGTGACCTATTTTTTAAGACATCATCTTTAACGTATAGGAGAATTGATAAGAATATGGATGCATCAAAATGACATTGGAAAATGTACATGATCTCTTTAGCTATCTGTCTAATTAAACCTAATTTACATCATGGACTGACCTTAGTTAAATAACTAGTGAAAACCTGAAAGCATTGGACTAATAATTCATGATATTATAGGGTTCTTCATTAATAAGCATCTACGACCACACTAGGAATTTGACCTACGATATTCGAGTTTCATGATGAGCACTTAACCTTAGACTGCTAAATTGACATTGAGGGGATTGCATATCTAACTTTGTCAACTCATAATTTTGAGCAACAATCTTCCGAAATCTTCGGTCGCTAAATTCTTAACAGGTAACAAGATTTTACTGTACTCGCCACGGCTTATTACAAAACCTATAGGATTTACCTATCGAAATTAATCACAAGTGAGCACATAGTAATGTTTGAGTTAGGAGATTTGAGGCGATTAAGTTTTATAGTTTAAATTACAGACTAAGACGAAAACAACTGTCTATTCCTTTCTGTTTTCCAATGGTTATCTAACTAAGGCCAGTTAGTGATGTAAACTGTAAAATTCAACAATAGTCACAGCTTTATTAAATACAGCTCTAATTCAATTTTTAAAAAATTGACACTTATTAGACACTCAATTCACTCATTATCATCCTTTAACAACACAATAGAATTTTAGTGGATATACTGAATTTTTTAAAGATGTTCTGAGGAGTCCCACAGTAGGACGAAACGGCCGTCCAATGCTTCCAGGCTTTCCACGGTGGTCTAGCTTCAATTGACTCATGATTTCAACTATATATCTCATTATTATTGAAGATAATATTGATTTTTATATCCTTTTTAAAAGAATTGAGATGTTTTAGCTAAGAAGCTAATTTGCAAGGAAAAAATGTTTCAGTTTGATATGTTTTTGTAAACGTTAAATAGTTACTGCATGGTAACCAGTGTCAAGTTTAACTAGTACTCGGTACTGAATCAGTTTTATCAAACTTATTATAGTGTCATAACTAGTCTAACTTGTTTGACATCGTGTAGAGGATGTCTAGTGATAGTTAATCTCAGTAGGTTTTCATGAAATGTGACTCGTCACGAAGTCGTACTTATAATCTTAATGGTAATAATGCTTTCTCACTTGATTACAGAAATGTGATCAGGGATACAAACTAGAGAGATATGATATTAGTCAATACTCAGGTGATCTCTCGAAATGATGCCTTAATCCTACGTAAGTCAGTCAAAACCTGAATAGCCTTGTGGTAATCTATGTGGATTGATTAGCTCACTCAAGATTTTAGACAGGGCCTACTGATGAGTACCAACTAGCACGAACTTAAGTCAATATGGTATCATTCACGTCCAAATATTGAGATTTTGAAACTTCCATTTAATGTTTATGGCTATAATTGATCAGTCTTTTCGGAACATGTGTATTCCGTGCGGACTGCCTCGATAGCGCCATAATCATAATCATTTTAAGCAGAGATGGATAGTAGCTAGCAGTCGAATCTGATACTCCCCTTCCGTCTTATTTGGGACTCCACAACTGGATTTTCACATAGGGTGCAAGTACACCGAGACGGAATAATCAGTTGTAGCCATAAACATCAATGGAAAGATCCCCAAAACCTATGAATATCAATTAAATCTCACCTGATTATACAAACCAGTAGCTAATTTGAAAAAGCTATGGCAATCGGAGTAAACAATAATGGGTTTAAGTCTCAATATGATTATTAACTCTGAGATGCAGATACATCCAGCTGACGAGTCTCAAATATGGCAAAACCGTAGTACTCGTTTCTAACACTAGCTATCATTCATCTTTCCTTAAGAATTCACATGTTCAGATTATTTCTTTTCAGTCATTTTATACACACAAGAAAATCTCATTCTTTCATCATTCGCCTCCATAAACAATTTCTCTCTCTTCACTTGAAAGAATTTAATCACTATCATCCTTTTTCTTCTTCTTCTTCTTCTTCAGCCGAATGCTTTAGCATTAATACAAAACAATCATGAATGATCAATTAATGTCAATTCATTTCTTGAAAACAGAAAGAAGCAAATTTAGTAAACTGTAAATAAATAGATAAGAGATTCTAACTGAAGAATAAACGAAGAATTCAATAGAAAGTTCATTAGAAAAATCCCTTTTCACTATTCACTCTACAGTAGATAAAACCTGTAATTGTTTTTTTTTCTTCTGAAAAGAAAATCAGTCATGTATATTGAATATTGAATTAAATGTATCGCATGCATACATACATATATATATATAAATGTGCGTGTACGGAACAACTGATGGTTGAGTAAATACACAAAAATTCTGTTACATAGTAGATAAATTATCAGGTAATAATTGTCAACAACAATAACTGAGTACAATAAACTGGGGTACAGAAAAAAGGGTAATGACTGTTAAAAGTTCTTGTTGTTCTTCAATTCAAGGAGATATATATGTGTAAGAAAGAGTTAATGAATATTTTAACAGATGTAGACAGATAGACACAGACATAGAGAGATAGATGTATATATAGAGGGATAGTAATAAATAATTACTAAGCATATCATCATAGTGTTCATTCATTCATTCATTTATTCATTTAATTAGTTATGATAGAATTTTTCTTTCAATATCTAACAGGAACAATGATATAACCAAATCAACTAACTTTAACCGATGAAATGACCTCTGACCATAATAATAATAATAATCACTTTTTATTTATATGCTTTCATTTCTTAGCATTATGTGATTTATGGTTATCAGGATTAGGCTCATTCAATGATTAATAGTAATAGTAATTGTAATTATAATAATATTAATTAATATAATACCGATTATCAAACCTACATAGATATATTCCCCTTTCTCTTCAAATGATTTTATTCTTGTGGGAGTTATACAAAAGTAGCATAAGAGACACGTGTATACTATATAAAAGTTGTGTATGTGTGTGTAAGAGAGAGTGTGTGTATGTTCAGGAAAGCATTTCCAGTTATAAGTAAACATACTCACAAGTATACATGGAGTAACAACTTGCGAGTACTTCTTGAAAGTTTAGACACATTATTTACTAAGGAATAAACGGTATTAATATTATATTGTTTCATATCTCAGGCATAAAGTGGTTTAATTAATATAAATGAAAATCCCTTCATAAGATTTTCTATGAAGAAGAATAATAATAATAATAGAAGAATAGATATGTGTTTGTTAGTGTAAGATAAAACAAACCACACATATATATACTTAGGTAATTATAGTTAAACTTTAAATCCTCTTCTTTTTATTCAAGCGAAAGTAATTACACAATGTGGTGAAATATTCGAGTGAAAGAAGGTGAGAAAAAGAAAAAGAAAAGAATAAAATGTTAAAATAAACTCATTGAGATGATAATGATGATGATGATGATAATGGTAAACAAGTAGGACAATAGACATACTGAAGTTTTATGTGTGAGTGCATATATATATACATATATTCGAATAGTAATTTCTTAACACTTTATAAGAGATTTCTATTGAAGAGAATGGAAAGGTAGGACAAAATGAATACATGCAAAAAAATGGCAGTAATATTGAAAAGGAAAAGTATGGGAACAGTTAATATTTTTATTATTAATGCACTCATGTACTTACATACGCCTGTTACTCCCAATGGAGTATAGGCCACCTACCAGCATTCTCCAACTCACTCTGTCTTGAGCCTTCCTTTCTATTTTTATCCAGTTTTTGTTCATTCTTCTCATATCTGTCTCCATTTCTCGATATAATGTGTTCTTTGGTCTTCTTCTTCTCCTTTGGCCTTCAGGATTCTATATGAGGGCTTGTCTTGTGACGCAGCTGGGTGACTTCCTCAATGTATGTATGCACTCATGTATAGAAATAATTTTTTATCACAGATTGATATAGTTTTAGTATTAAACTATTTATCATGTACAGATTCTTTGCCATAGTTCTCAATCGTGCTCTAATTATGAAGGCTAATGATCTTACCTGGGTGTCCAATTTGAATTCGGTAGAACGGGGTTCGAAACTATAATTTAGTATCTAAAAGTCTAACACTTTAACCATATATTCATAGATCGATTCTATCATTTTTAACAAATTACTAAAATTCAAAGAGGACTTAAAAGTTATGTTCTTCTGTTTTTTAGATGAGTGAAATACTAAATACCAGGTTGTACTTATTAGTCATATTGAATTAAGTCGAATAAGTTTATATTACCTTCGGTGTTTTGTTCCATTTTACTTAAAATCTTGTTTAATGTCATAGATGAGCTATGTTGTGAAGTACTTAACAAAAATGAAACCATTGTCCAATCCTTCAGTTAGTTGATAAACAAGTCACTATATTCGTTAATGACTACATTTTCAATGGATTTATAAAAGTTCCTGATTATAACTTTGATCTGCTTAATCAACTAGACTGAATTTGGAATAGACATTTAAAACTAACACACAATATTATACAGTAATATAGATGCTGGTGAATATGTTATAACGCGGTCTTATAGTTATTAAAATATTATTTCCGAAAAACCTTAGAATTGTATTTCTTTCTAGTTGGAACTCGGTAGCTTGGTCAATGTGCAATTGACAAAACTTTCATAGTCTATAAAATAACTTAAAATGGAGTTACTTATTTCAATACCTATGTTTGTCACCAGTATGATAAAAATAAACATAAACCATAACAGAAGGGGTTTTGTGGAGATTTCAGTATTTTCATAGCTGAAATCATGAGTCAATTGAAGCTAGACCACCATGGAAAACCTGGAAGCACTGGACAGCTGTTTCGTCCTATTATGGAACTCCTCAGCAGTTCGCATCCACGATCCAGTAGCCAGTGGAGTTCAGTCAGGTCTGTTGGGAGATATCAATTCACTAAAGACATTGGTGAAACGGTTGCTCAATTTCGTGGATTAGTTGAAGTCAAACATTAACACCGTTGGATGCCGGTCAGCTCAGTGGTTTATCGGTTAAGTGCTCGCGCGCGAGACTGGTAAGTCCTGGGTTCGAATCTGGCGATGCGGTATCGTGGATGTGCACTGCTGAGGAGTCCCATAATAGGATGAAACGGCAGTTCAGTGCTTCCAGGTTTTCGATGGTGATCTAGCTTCAATTAACTCATGATTTCAACCATATATAATAGCTAGTCTAACATTATATAACATCTGTTTAATAAATATCTATACAAATATATGACAAGCGTAAAGGACTGCATTCCTAACTGATACATGATCTTAATCCCTTACTATTTATGTTTAACATTAAAGCCAGGAAATATCAACATTATTCATTATTTTCATTAGATCAATGTGTTTGTTGATTTAATTGATGAATAGATGTCAAATATAAGGAGGCAAGCCTATACCCATTTTATTTATATAGAAGAATAAACATTGTTTGAATTATACACTAACAATACTGAAACAACACAAAAGTTATTTTAACGATGATGATGGCGGTTAACTTCTAGACGATTTCATAACTGAAATAATCTTTTCAACTTTATACTGTTACAAGTTCATTTATTTTCTTTAACAGATCATAATCCCATAGCCACCCACACACACAAAGATATGAATATAAGTTCAGAAAAGAATGAGAAGGGATTAAGATGGAATAGATTTCATTCTAATCAATTATATTGAAAGTAACAACAATATAAAGAAAGAAAAAATTGATTTCTAGCACAATTCTTAACTGTCATTAGTCAACTGGATAATTATTTATCTTCATTTATATAAACACACATTGATACATCACCTGTATATTGAAAGGATACGAATCTGTAAAGATAATCCAGTTCTTTTTTGATAGTTATCCATTTCCATCATTACTAACATTCTACAAATCGTTATCAATGTTTCTCTGTCATTATTATGATTATTATCATTACGCATAAATGACTTTTTATAAATGTATTAGTTATTGTCCATTTACCTAGGATAAAATCCAATGGATAATAGATTAGCAAAAGTTAGTATCTCTCTCCATATATATACCTCTACGAATTTCTTTCCAAGCGAGTTAGTGTTTTATCGCTTATACTTGGGACGAAGTAGTATTCTAAATATCGTAAAACGAGGTTTGTTTTTACTTTCATTCTATATATGGTTGTAGATATGTACTAGTAAATAAATAGAAAACAAATAGTGAAAGTAGGTTGTATAAATTTGAGTCTTACAAAAAGAATCAGTCCCATCAAGATCTTAGGTATATCTAGTTGATAAGTGACAATTAAAATGATATTTAGTTTCAGGATTTTCATATTGTTTACCTACAATAAGCTATAATCAAGTTTCAGATATAGGTGAAAAATGTGTTTATACCTTCTTAGTCTTAAGATAGATATTATCCGATATGGAAGAATGTATAAAATGCTAGTGAAATCGAGTAAACAACCTATCATCACCTCATAAACAGAATCGTTGTCAAAATAGTCGAATGTTCGTCATATTTAAAAGAAGAATATTGAAGGTTAGAACATTAAAAGTTATTTAGCCTTCACTGGAATGTACACTATCAAGAACAATTATTACTGGGACAAATTAAAACTGTACAACACCTAAGGGAATTATTTTTAATTGAACTATTAGGTTAGAATTAAACAATCAATAATTAAGATTTTTTAAAAATTACACCAGATCTTAGAAAGTATTGTCTTCTGAATACTTTAAATTGATTTGGAGTTAGAAATTATTCAAAAGAATTGTTTTGAAGAAAGCTATAATATATGTAACTAATGAATTAGGAACAAAAGGGAGTTTCGTATTGAATTCAGGAAACCCTACGAACATAGGCAAAAATGGATAGTGGCTAGCAGTGGAATCCAGGACGCGCGTTTCGTCCTATTCAGGACTTGTCATCTGGATGCACCTGCATCTCGGAGTTGATGTTCACTTTGGGACTCGAACCCAGTACCTTTCGCTTCAAACGCCATCGCGTTATCCACTTAGCTACTGAGTCCTGATAGCCACTTGCTTGTGTAATAGGGTGAAGTTTAAATTCATTAAGTAATGATCGTCTGAAATGCGCGTCAAGGAATCCAGGGATAACCACTATCCATCTTCTGCTTATAATGCTTGTGAATTAACGCTATATCGAGGCAATACGCACAACAAGCACATATGTCAATAAGAGACTGATCAATTGCAGTCCTAAACATCAATGGGAAGATTCAAACAAGCAATACTAAGTGAATTCCTACTAACATATATTTTATTTTAATTAATGCTTATCATCAACTTTAAAGGAGCTGATTCTCTACTGGATTATTCAAACTATTTTCACAAATGATTTCAGTGTAGTTGAGTGAATCACTTGAAATCCTCTAGACTAAAGGAGAAGAGGAAGATCAAAGAACACATTACACCGAGAAATGGAGACAGATATGAGAAGAATGAACAAAAATTGGATAGAACTAGAAAGGAAGGGACAGGATAAAGTAGGTTGAAGAATGCTGGTCGGCGGCCTATGCTCTATTGGGAGTAACAGGCGTAAGTAAGTAAGTAATAGAGAAAAAACACATTCAGTTAAGTCATTTGAATACAGCAATTATATTCTAATAACTTGTTATCAACAAAAACTTCAACTTTTAGAATAACTTCAATAGTTGAAATCATGAGTCAATGGAAGCTAGACCATCATGGAAAACTTGGAGGCACTGGACAGCTGTTTCTTCCTATTGTGGGACTTCAACATAAAATCTATATGGTCTGTTTTGATATATGTATATCAATCTATTTAGTGATAGAAATAGGATATTGAAAGGGCTAATCATTTCTATTAATATTTATACATTGTCTTGTCTTTAATTGTCAGTGCTAGTAGAATTCCATCAGTTTGTTTGTAAATTAGCCATTGGTCTGATTAAACTGATATTACGATTCAATTTGTTTTATGTGAACACGTTGATGGAAATAGACAGGAAGCTCTGGATCTGAATTACTACTGGTTGATGGTTATTAGTATGGAAGATCAAAAAAATACTGAGTTCATTGAAGTTTCTTCACAGATTTCAATTCATAACAGTAATTGTTACAGTCAGTGAGGTTATTAGAGGAATTATTTGATTTGTAACTGTCATCTAGTTGTTCAACCATAATGACTGATTACAGACCAAGTACAAATTTAATGCCCCCAAATGCCCTGGTACGGCCGAGAGTGGGGAGAGTCCGCTCTCCCTCTCCAAATGCTCTCACATGATCACGCGTATATAGTCTCTGTCAGGGAAGTCCTACTCACTGCCTTCTCGTGACACTATTGTTGTTTACGAAATTGAGAGGACGAAAAACTAATGTCCAGCGTTTTAACCGGGTTGGTGGACACGGTGAGTCCACCTAGAGGAGTCGGAAAACCCTGATTCCGAACCAATGGTGCACATGGGCTCCAGTATCCTGAGGTAACAAATGGTGTATGAATCAATCGTTTGTCACCGGCTACTATAGGACTGCATCTCCTCACGATGTTCCACTGACTTGTGGGTTAGACCTTTAGGTCAAAGGCTCTGGTTTTGGCCCCCTAAGAAAACAAACTGCTTCAGTTTGGGCACCTGGGCAGTATCACAGCCCTCACACAGATCGAATGAGATTTGTGCGGCGCATATTTATTTGGTGCTTCCTTGTACCAATATTTATGTGTTTAAATAAAATAAAAAGTCATTTTTTTATAGATCAAATTATCTCTGTAAAGTTAAAGCGTATAGAAAACAAGTCAAGGTAAAATTGTACGACCTTTGATAATAATAATTTAATACCATTTAAGAATAGTTAATTGTCCTTAGAACACTACTTTTATATACGTGACCAAGTTACCAGAATGGAGGATTTATGCTAGCATGTTGATATATTGATTTACTCTATATAAAAAATATATACTATGTCAATAAGTCAACCAGCTATTACTATGTTTATCAATAAAATGATCATAGTCGGTATTATTGTTGACTAAAAAGATAGTTTACTTTGATTTATGTATAAATACTCATGGAATTGTGTACATTTAATTGATTTCTAAACATAATGGTATCATAAAGATTACTTTTATTTCGTAGGTTGTATTCATCACCAATGAAACGATATGTTCAGAAGGGGTTTTGTGGAGATTTCAGTATTTTCCATTGTTGAAATAATGAGTCAATTGAAGCTAGACCATCATTGAAAACCTGGAAGCACTGGACGGCCGTTTCGTCCTATTATAGGAGTCATCAGCAAAGCGCATCCACGATCCCGCACTCGCGAGACTCGAACCCAGGACCTACCAGTCTCGCGATATGTCGTGAATAAAACAATCATCATTTATGGGATTACATGATCATTACGTTACATTGTCGATTGACTAAATTTAAAAAAACAAACGTCATTAAATTCTGGTTCAATAGTCCGAGGGCTAAATACTTGCTTCTTGACCTGGTTTAGATTGTTGATAAAGTCATAGCCATACTCTTCTAAGGAGTTTCATATTAACACGAACCAACTATTTAGTTTTCCCTACTTTTCAATGACAACTTAACTAAAATTAATTCATGACAAAAATTACTTGCAAATTATGAATCTTTTCTATGGAGTAAAAGTTAGATGTGACAATTATTAATAATTACCGGGAAAAGTTATGATGAGTTTATATTATTCGTAACCTTTTACCCAAGAACGAGTATATTAACAGTAATTATTGAAGAAATAATATCGATCATTTACAATTGACTGATCATTGAATTGTGACCAATGTCATGTACGTAAACTCCTTATTACTGATCGAAGTTGGAATGCGGATACTAGTCTAACTGACTTGATATCCCGAACATTATTGTCACAACTCAGTAATCAACTGTAAATATATCTCAGTCCTACATGAAATCAGCCATGGACTAGATAACTCAGTGATGATGTCATTGACTGGAAAGCTGATTGACATGGGATCAAATCCACCAGAGAACATCAGTTCCACCAAGATTACAGGTACACCTTGTTGACTAGTGCCGAATAGTACAAAACCTATATCTATCACAATTTACTGTATACCACATTCATACACCACCTAACGTAATCTTGATCAACTACTTTTGTCGACTTTCATATCATCTTCATTCATCCTCATTTAAACATAATTATGTTTATTAATACTTGAACCCTACCAATTGATTACTTGAAGACGATCTGGAAAAACTGACAAAGTTTATAAGAAATAATCTTCATAAGATAGGTGAGATATTGTTTCATCCACATTTTATAATAAACACTTTTTCTATCCCCTTACTTATAAAAAAAAACAACTCTCAGATGTAACCGATTCATTCACTGTATTCATTTATATTATCCATTCAAACTGATAGTTATCACTCCTTAATAAATGAGTTAGTTTCTAACAGTTTTTACTCCAACTGGCAATTAATCTCTTCTCTTTTTTTTAATTAAACAAACAAATTCATCAATCAACAAATCAATCTAAAGTGAAAATTTATAGGGAGAATACAAATACGAAGGGGATTAGTTAAAGTACTTAATCAATAGTTTCAAATCATATTGTTCATAGAATTCATGTAATTATACATAATTCAAGATGTTTATTGACATGACAACTGTAACCTGGATCAAAGAAGTTGAATAGATTGAGTATTGTAATACTTAACAAATGATAATTATCACTATTTTTTTTATAAATATTTCTACTTTTTTTTTTATTTTCAAGATTGTTACCATGTTACAGAGATGAATAAGTTCTCATTATGGATTGATATTAGTTAGGATAAACGTTCAAGTATTTAACTTTATACAGATAAACAATCATATTGACCCATCTAATTAAATATTGAAACTAGGATATTTTTAGTTTTATAGTAAACAGATTATTAGATCAGAGTTCAATAGTTCATATTTTCCAACTTTGGTTAAATCAAAGTATAGAATGACCATGATTTTATAAGTTTGATCGCTGGGGGAAATGCATAGTGAGTGATCTAATATATAGAGACGAAATGAGATATTCATTATTATCTGGGTTTTCATAGTACCCCAACTAATGTCATTCTATGATGACTTACTTACTTACTTACGCCTGTTACTCCCAATCGAGCATAGGCCACCGACCAGCATTCTTCAACCTACTCTATCCTGCCCCTTCCTTTCTAGTTCTGTCCAATTTTTATTCATTTTTCTCATATCTGTCTCCATTTCTCGACGTAATGTGTTCTTTGATCTTCCTCTTCTCCTTTGGACTTCAGGATTCCATGTGAGGGCTTGTCTTGTGACACAGTTTGGTGATTTTCTCATTGTGTGTCCTATCCACTTCCAGCGCTTCTTCTTGATTTCTTCCTCTGCTGGAATCTGGTTTGTTGTCTCCCATAGTAGAATGTTGCTGATAGTGTCTGGCCACCGGATCCGAAATATCTTGCGTAGATAACTGTTAGTAAACACCTGTATCTTCTGGATGATGGCTTTGGTAGTTTTCCACGTCTCCACCCCATACAGTAGAACTGTCTTGACATTTGTATTGAAAATTCTGATCTTGGTTGCCCCTCCGGGGGCTGCTGTCGGTCTCAAGCCCGGGTAAAGGAGGAAGGTTGAGTATGGGATTAGTGACCCCATCCCATAGAAGACCAACTCGCTAAAAAAACGCTAACCAGAAAAAAATTCTGTGATGACAATCATCTGTAATTAAAATTAATCACTAAGATACTTTTTAACAAGTATATTGATATGACAATTAGAATATTATAAATGAAGAGGTCATTAATAACAGATTAGTATGGAGGTTTTGAAATAATCTAGGTGATTTTTCTTAATAGATGTTCTTCTTCTAATCTGGTCGGTTTAAATACAAGTTTTATTTTTTGTTATGGACATATAGTGTACAGAAAGCAATACCACTATCATAAATATGAACATTTACTAGAAATGAGATCTATGTTAGAATACTGTAAATTAATGCTTGTCAGAATGTATGTATATGAAAAGATTTTGTAATTGGAGACAGATATATACACTGAACAATGAAGTGGTTATCTGAACTCAGTAGCTTGATAGATAACGTGGTATCATTTGAAGGGATAGGCACTGGATTCGAGTCCGAATTTGAATATCAATACTGGTACATACGGTTAACAAGTTACAAAGAGGGCGAAATGTATATTATGACTTTTAGTGCTAGCTACAGTCGATCTTTTCTAAGAAATATAGTAATCTCTTTGTTTTCATGCATCTTTATTATTTTAAAAACATTGTTTTAATTACTAGACTCGAAGAAGTGAAATAAAAAGTCTTTTACTAAAGTTTCGAATATTACACTTAGTATTCAGTTAGATATGGATCGATTAAAGTTGGATATTAACACCGTTGGATACAGGTTCATTGGCTAGACCTGATGTCCTAGGTTCGATTCCTATGTGCGAGATCGTGGATGCTAAGTAGTCTCATACTGGGACGAAAAGGCTGTCCACTGCTCCCAGGTGTTTGATGGTGGTTCAGATTAGATCGATTCATCAGTTCAAATGCTAGGATTTCTTTTGAATTTATAAAAATTGAATGGAGGGGATCGCTAGAGTAAAAATACAGGACTTAAGGATTTCTTTAATTTAAATATCTTTGTAATTTATCTTCTAATATTTTTATGTAGAACTCATTAGTAACAGTCATTAGATAACTTTCTTATGATTGTTTCAAAAAAGGGTTATGAACTCCATTCGACAGTGGGATTTATTTCAAATAACTAATGAATTAATATCAGAAAGGGTTTTTATGGATATCATAGCAATTTTTTGGATGAGATCATGAGTCAATTGAAGCTAGACCATCATCGAAAACTTAGAAGCACTGGATGGCTGTTTCGTCCTATTTTGGGACTCCTCAGTAGTGCGCACCAATGATCTCACAAGTGAGAATCAAATCCAGGTCCTTTCGTCTCGCCCACGAACGCTTAAAATCTAGGCCACTGAGCCAGTATCCAATGGTGTTAATGTCTAACTTCAGTCAATCCATGATCTTGCTTGACCACACACCATTGTCTTCAGTCAATAACTACCTAACAACAGATTATAAGTCAAGCGTTTGCACGAAAGACCAAAAATCCTGAGTTCGAATCTCACGTGTGGGATCTTGGATGAGAACTACTGAGGCGTCCCATATTAGGACGAAACGACCATCCACTGATTCCAGGTTTCCCATTGTGATGTAGTTTAAATCGACTCGTGGATTCAACCATTAAATTACTACAATCTCTACAAGCCCCCATTATAATTATATATCAAACCATTGTTTTAAATTTAAGCCTTCCAAAAATTCAATTTTGATGTATTTTACATTATAACATAACTATTATCTACTGATAACTTTAACATCTATCTCATTCTGTCTACGTAAATGAATTCATTAGTAACTTCATATTCTCTTATTCCACTTCAGATCATTTCCTAATTTAAAATAAATCAATAATGTATGTTATTTGAACAGATATGCCAATTTCTATGGAGTTTTGTTCTCTGAGCTAGATGATTTGGTCGTGGAGCTTTCATTGTCCTTCTGAACGACATCACCAGCACAAACTTCGAGTAAAAGTGAAGTGTTTGAGTTTCTCCACATGTGATCAATAAGAATCAATCAACATCGAACTGTACAGGACAAGCAGTGGACCGCATGTGGAGAAATTCAAACACTTCAATTCTACCCGAAGTTTGTGCTGGTGATG
>NC_031495.1:7819224-7823825 GCF_000237925.1 Schistosoma mansoni
TACGAAATTGAGAGGATGAATATCCGCGCTCTAACCGGATTGGTGGACACGGAAAATGCACCTAGGGGAGTTGGAAAACCCTGATTCCAAACCAATGGTGCATATGGACTCCAGGATCTTCAAGGAACAAATGACGTATGAACCAATCGTTGGTCACCGACTACCATGGGACTGCATCTCCTAATGTTGTTCCACTGCCTTGTGGATCAGACCTTTAAATCGAAGGCTCCGGGTGTGGCCCCTTAAGAAAACCGCTTGCTTCAGTTTGGGCACCTGGACAGTATCACAGCCCTCACACAATTAAATGAAATGACAATTTTTTGTGTGGCGCATACATATCTGGTGCTTCCTTGTACCAACATTTATGTGTTCAAATAAATAAATAAATAGTTCTATTGTCTGAATTGATTTGTTCAGAGTTAAGTTATAAAAAAATTCATTAAGCTGGGGACACAAAATCCGACTCACGCGTCCTCGTTGTGTCTCCTGGATCATGGGACTGTTTCCATGAACTAACGTGAGCGGTAACCCGGGTCATGGAGATCGGCCTAATCAACCACTCTACCAATACCCGAGAACGATTACGAATGCTACAAAGAGTCATTGCATAACTATTAAGGGTCCAAAAGAGTGGTTGCAACGATGAGTCTGCCCAAACAAAAACAAAAAAAGGGTTGTGAGTGTTATGTAATGGTTCTGCGTAAGCAGTGCAGAAACAGCTATCCCGCCCCGGTAATTGTGCCGTGCTTTGATGTAGCACTCTTCTCCAGAAGGGCCTACTAGGTTTCATCATTCTATATGGCTGGAAGGGGCATTAAGCTGATAACTCGGAAAAATTCAATCAGTTTGAATGTTTTTCATTTATGTAATAGACATATTTGAATCATACATTGAATAAATATACGTTTTGACTGAGCTTATAGTTGGATTCCTATAAATGGAATGATAGGTTATAAAGTGTTTATTCCAGAGAATTCCTTATTCAATACTAGATTCAATTCAATATACATTTTCATCTCTTATTGGTATATCACTGCAAATTTCGAATTTTATTTAATTGTTATATAAATCTTATGATTTCATCGTTTATCAGGATACAATTTTTAAAATAGTACCCAAGTTTGTATTAGTTTTAGTGAGAATTTGAATGATTCTGTTATTGATATTCAGTATTGAATTTGGATTAATCTTTGTTAGTACATCTACACTCTGTGTGGATTGTCTAAATATAACCGTTCCACTGTTAGTCACAATCCATTACTTACCTACTTACTCCTGTTACTCCCAATGGAGCATAGGCCGCCGACCAGCATTCTCCAACCCACTCTGCCCTGAGCCTTCCTTTCTAGTTCTATCCACTTTTTGTTCATTTTTCTCATGTCTGTCTCCATTTCTCGGTGTAATGTGTTCTTTGGTCTTCCTCTTCTCCTTTGGCCTTCAGGATTCCATGTCAGGGCTTGTTATGTGACGCCCTCACAATCCATATATTGTAAAACTTGTGACTAGATTGTTATATTGCGGCTATCTACCCATTGTACAAGTGAGTAATAATCTAGAATCAATAGTTAATTGGGTGACGCTTTTGATTTGAGTTTCCATGTGAATAATAACAGTAGAATACACATATATTCAGTCAATTAGTCACAAATAGGACCAAATGTGTATTCCGGATTCCACTGTTAGTCATAATCCATCTTTCTCATTTTAAAAAGCAGCTTTGTATTTAGTATATTTCAATGGATAATTCACTGATCATAGATTGACGTAATCTAGAAGAACTATTTAAAAATAAGAACATTGTTATTATCACTTCAAGAATCAATTTCAGAATCATCATGTCTCATGGTAAGCAAATCATATCTATACTACTATACAGGTATCCGATAGGGGATATTTCCAATTTTAATTAGTTCACAATATTACATAATCATCATCTATGTCTATCATTGATAAATATTTTTGCTTTTAACCTTTCAAAACTTTACTAGTTATAGGCAAAGATGGATAGTGGCTAGCAGTGGAATCCAGGATGCGCGTTTCGTCCTATTTAGAACTCGTCAGCTTGATGTACATGCATCTCACAGTTGATGTTCACTCTGGGACTCGAACTCAGTGCCTTTCGCTTCAAACGTCATCGCGTTACTAGTTATAAATTTGTATTAAAATTTTCATAATCATAATTAAGCAGATGGTTATTCATTTGAGTAGATTAATTCAATATAAATAAAATTTATTATCTAATTACCTTTTTTGTTGTTGTTTTCTGTGAAAATCACTTTGAAATTTACCAGACAAGTATTTAATATAATTGAAATTATGAGTCAATTGAAGCTAGATCACCATGAGAAAATTGGAAGCAGTGGGCGGCCGTTTCGTCCTATTGTGGGACTCTTCAACAGTGCGTATTCATGATCCCTTCTCGTGGGATTCGAACCCAGGACCTACCAGTCTCGCGCTAGAGCACTTAACCGATAGACCAGTGAGCTGGCATCCGATGGAGGTCTAGCTTCAATTGACTCTTGATTTCAACTATGAAAATACTGAAATCTCCACAAAACCCCTTCTGATTATATAATATAAATTTATTATTAAAAAGAAAAGAAAAGAGTAGTTTAATAAGTAGTAAATGTCTTTATATCTTATATTAAATAACCATAATAGTTATATAACAAAAGTATTAAAATTCATTTTATTTATTTGAGAGTTCGACAAGTGAAATGATCAAATTACATAAGAATATAACTAAGCTTTTAGCAAGAAATAAATATAGATATGTCTGTTTATATGCCTAATGAATACACATGCTTTGTATATTGAAGAATATACTACTACTACTACTAATAATAATAATAACAATAATAATAATAGTGGTACACCCACTTCATACTTCACACCTTTATTTTACACTTATTCATCAGTAAAAGGAAATAATAAACAATAATAATAATCATTATTATTACATTTATAAGCTTCGAAATAAATATCAGTGTACATGTGTGTGTGTGTGTGGGTGGGTAAATGTATAAATTTAGGGTAGATAATGGTTAATCTATGAATTATATGTAGTGTATATAATAAATATGGAACCAAACTATACTGTATTATTGTTATTATTATATTTAGGCGTCGAATTACATCGATGAATTATATAGATAGTTATTAAAGAGACAAAGAAAAGAAAGAACAAAGGTGTTATCAATTCAATGTATAGGGAAGTTTATAGAGATTGTAGAATGTTTATAATTTAAATTACAAAATGGTCTTATTTACATCACTATTATCAACTTGGAAGTAATGGAAAATCGTTTCGTTGTAGTATTAAACAATTCACCAGCGCGCATCCATAAACCAAACTCAGGAAGTCAAACTCAAGACACCCAGTCTCCTAAGGGAACACTTAGCTTCTAGACTATAGCTCTTGAACGTACCAATGTAGAATTCTGATTTACATCAATCCACAACGTTTGGCGACCATATTCCGTTGTTCTCGGTGGATAACTCTCATACACTTCATGGTTGAATTAGACTGGTAGCATCTTCTCATTGGAACTCCAGAAATCACAACCTGAAGCTAGTCCTTCATGAGTATATGATTTTTGTTTGCATAGAGGGGAGTTATCGTAAAGACTAGGATTTTTACGGAGAGTTATCCATCATGGATTTTAAAAAATGATCGCAAAACATTGACTAAAGTTAAACACGTACACTGTTGGATTCCGATTTATTGATTTAGTAATTAAACATTCGCTTGCGAAACCGATGGTCTTAGGTTCGACTTCCTGTGTTAAGTTCATAGGTGCACACTGCTAAGGAGTTTCATAATTAGAGGAATCACCTGTCCGGTGTTCCCTAGTTTTCAATCGTGATCTAGTTAAGATCATTTTGTGATTTGAACTATCAGTGTATATATGTGTTCCCTTATGATAAATGTTTTAATTAACATATGAAAATACGTATATTAATAAAGGTGAATAAGGTAAAATACTACTGAATTTCTGTTTCAGAACTAGTTTTCTTCATTAGAGTAAATATTTAACTCATATAACTAAAAAAAAGATTCCCAGAAAGTGTTTGGTGTTTAACAAATACTGTGATAATTAACATTTCTATACTGTGTATTCGCTGTATTTTTTGAGAATATTTTTAAAAAGTTTATCTTACTAATATGGATGTTTCATAGTTGAAAGCGTGTGTCAATTGAAGCTAGACCACCATGGAAAACCTGGAAACACTGGACGGCCGTTTCGTCCTATTATGGGACTCAGTGAGCATCCACGAACCCGCTCTCACGAGCGAGACTCGAACCCAGGACCTACCAGTCTCGAGCCGAAGCCCTTAACCGATAGACCACTGAGCTTGCCGGCATCCAAATGTGTTAATGTCTAACTCCAACTGATCCACGAAGTTGAGCAACCGTTCACCAATTGTCTTCAGTGAGTTCCTATCTCACAACAGACGTGGTTTTGAACCCCACTGGTCACTGCTTCTCACTAGAGCTTCTAGATATACTTCTCGAAGTCACTAGTGAGCATATGATTATATTAATTATCGGAAGGGGTTTTGTGGAGATTTAGTATTTTTCATAGTTGAAAGCGTGAGTC
>NC_031495.1:7824025-7832312 GCF_000237925.1 Schistosoma mansoni
AAAAATACTAAATCTCCACAAAACCCCTTCTGATAATATAGATGTATCAAATACAGAAATGTAGAGAAAGCAACCAGCTGAGAAGAAAAGTGACTTGATTCCCTGAAAGTCTTTCTAAAAACAATTTCAATATATCGACTACAATTCATTTTATTACCTCTAACCAACCTTTATGAAACAATAATATCAGGAGTTGAATGACAACTCAGTTGTTTAGCTGTAATGCATTTGTTATAAGTCCTAAGTCTCTCGCGATCAATTCTTGATAGAATTTTGGGTGCTCACTGCTGTAAATGCTTAACTTCAATCGATACATGATCTTACGCAACCCTTTATCCATTGTCTAAGGTGGATAAACGTGTCCACTCGACACGAATTGGACTCCATTGATCACGGTTTCTCACTAGGACTCCATGAAATTCATCTTGAAACAAGTCTCTAGTGAACACATGATGATTATTATCAGAATGGGGATTTGTGGAGATCATAGTATTTTCACAGTTGAATTCACAAGTCAATCTAAGCTAGGCTTGAGATCACTGGATGGCTGTTTCGTCCCAGTATGGAACTCCTCATACCGTATGATAAAAAAATATTAGTTTTGAATTTCGTACTCTAGAATGACAATGAAATGTTCGAAATTTTAGCAACTTTTAATTATAAATCAGAGTTACACAATTTCAATATTTCAAGTTATACGGATCAGTCAACTAACCAAAGAATATCATCTTATATGATTTGTTAGAATCAGTTCAATTTTAATAGTATTGAATTCTTCATCATCAGAGAAGGTTTTTGTGAATATTATGGTAATTTCGATAGTTGAAATCATGAGTCCACCACCATGGAAAACCTGGAAGCACTGGACAGCCGTTTCGTTCTATTGTGGGACTCCTCAGCAGTACGCATCCACAATCACGCCACTCCAGATTCAAACCCAGTACCTATCAGTCTCGCGCGCGAACACTTAACCTCCAGACCATTGAGCTGACCGGCATCTAACGGTGTTAATGTCTAACTTCAACCAATCCACAAAATTGAGCAACACATCCATCATTGTCTTCAATGAGTTACTATCACATAACAGACCTAGTTGAACTTCAATCTAACCTTTCATTTCATAGTTCAATATTGAATGAAATAAATTAAAACTCAAATTCTACAATGACATTAATGTGTGTTTTTACAGTTTCAAAGGAAGAAAAAACAAAACAAAAGAAAGATAATTTATCATTCTTTTTCCATCATGCTATTCATGTTTACTTTAAATGTTAAAGAAACTGACCATAGAAAACACTGAATAGGGTTTCTTTATTGAGTTACCTTCAAATGAAAACCCCTATCTTAACAATTTCATTTATACACATTATGATCAATATTTAAGAATCGTGATTAATTTTTCTTTTTAATGGATAATATCGGAAAGAAATTAATGATGAACGTGTTAAATGGGTATCATCTTAGTTCGAAAGATTTTTTTAAAATTTTTTCATTACCCCCCCCCATGATAATCCATTCACTTTTATCAAATGATTATGTAATTGTGTTTCAATGTCTAAAGAGAAATAGTCAGGTTACTTTTTTCAATGAGAAACTATCTATATTACATAACTCATTGTATGTCAGTGTATACATGAGTTTAAAGGGGAACAAAAGAAGCATTAGATTTGTGCTCGAATTTCTACTCAAGTATTTAGTCAATCAGGATTATGTTGTATACTTGTAGTGCCAGTAATCAATGTGCATATTATTATTATTATTATTATTATTATAATCAATAATAGTCACACCCAAAATGTTCTCTGAAATTACAACACACCTAATCGTAAATAATAAAAAAGAAGACCGTCAGTGAAATAATACATAGTAAGATTATTATTATTTTTATTTTCATTTTACACCTAACAAATTGACACGTTTTAAAACCTGACATTCTGTGCTTTAAAATATACATAATCATATTTCAGAAGGGGTTTTGTGGAGATTTAGTATTTTCATAGTTGAAAGCGTAAGTCAATTGAAGCTAGGCCACCAAAGAAAACTTGGAAGCACTGGACAACAGTTTCGTCCTATTGTGGGACTCCTCAGCAGTGCGCATCCAGGATCTCGCCTCGCGAGATTCGAACCCAGGACCTACCAGTCTGCTGAGGAGTCCCGTAATAGGACGAAACGACTGTCTAGTGCTTCCAGGTTTTCCATGGTGGTCTAGCTTCAATTGACTCATGGTTTCAACTATGAAAATAACTATATTTGTATATTATTTGTTTGACCTTATGAAGTTGTATATACATATATACAATAAACGTTTGACAAATTTTAAATTAGCCCAAGAAAGAGGAATCCTACAATAGGACCAAACGGCCGTCCAGTGTTTCCAGGTTTTTCATAATGGTCTAGCTTTAATTGACTCATGATTTCAACTATTTAAATGATTTATTCAGTATATCATTCACTTATAAACTATAATTGATAAGAGAGGTTAATTTATAAAAACAAAAATAAGGAAATCATATCATTCTATTGAATGTTTATTGGTTAGTGATTGTATTAAGTAAGTACTTGAAGTGAAAAATAAAAATGGTTAAAATAAAGTAAATATCAGTTCGATCTGAGTTTCAGCACTAAGTTAAGTAAAGTATTCTGTTAAGATGGATTAAAGAGTTTAGGTTTTTTGTCCTTCATTATCCTAAAACAATGAGTTATCTTATTCTATATCTTATTGTTATATCGTGTGAGCTCGTAATATATATGGACGTGCAATTAGAGAGGTAGTGGATTTTATTGATCGGACGCAAATGATACTTGAAATCGTACGAGCAGTCTTGGGTGCTATTCGGTCCTGCTATCTGCCTAGCCCAGCTAGTTAAGTCCAGAACACAAATAACAGCCTCGGCAATATGAATCATTATTTACAAACACACTGGGTTTTTATACAAACCAAAGTAATCAATAAACTGATTATAACTCAAGAATCGTATGATAATAAGTCAAAGGTCCAAATAAAGCTAATGATAAGAGAAATACGAATATGAATAGTTCAGTTACGTAATAATTGTACAATAGGAAATAGGCATATTACATTGATCCATAAATAGACCTAAAAGTTACCATTTGTAATTCACCGGGGGATATAACACTTATCTAAACAGTGACTTCTATCGTGGTGTATGCTACTTATCAGAGGGGGGTTTTGTGAAGATTTTTAGAAATTTCATAGTTGAAATCATGATTCACTTGAAGCTAGATCACCATGGAAAACCTAGAAGCACTGGACGGCCGTTTCATCCTGTTGCGGGACTCCTCAGCAGTGTGCATCCACTATCCCACCTCGCGAGATTCGAACCCAGGACCTATCAGTCTCGCGCGCTTAACCTCTAGAACCACTGAGCTGACCGATATCAAACTGTGTTAATGTCTAACTTCAACCAATCCACGAAATTGAGCAACCGTCCCACAATAGGACGAAACGACCGTTCAGTGCTTCCAGGTTTTCCATGGTGGTCTAGTTTCAATTGACTCATGATTTCAACTATGCTACTTATGTTGACTGTTATAAGTAGTATGTAGTACCAATCAGATATGGAATGCCTAATAGTAGAAGGTTGAGAAAACCAAATTGAGGAGAACAAGAATGTAATTAGAGAGTAATTGTAATGACAACAGGAACGAAGGAACAATGAAGCTATTAAGAGACAATTCGAAGATGAAGTGCAAATAATGTATTTGATGTATAATTTTCACATTTTACTAAATCACTATGTGATTGTGAATCAAACAATAAATTAGTCATCCTCAATGAAGTACTCTATCACTACGCTACGCCACATTCACTACACACTCTACTCTCATTAAAGCCATTTGTTTTCCAGCTAATCACAAATAATTTATTATACACATAAGTAATTAACTTCAGATTGGGTTTCAGCTATGCTCATTGAGTAATCAAAGACAGGACTTTTCTACGAGAATGAATGGTGTTAGTAAGACTTTATCATCACTTTTAGCAGAGACTGGTTCTTCATTTATTTATTTGCTACAAGAATTGCGTCGGTTACAAGTATTTGTTAAGTTGTAAGTGATAACATAATATTATCAGAATGGGGATTTGTAGAGATTGTAATAATTTTAATAGTTGAATTCATGAGTCGATCTGAACGAGATCGGACAAAGTAAAACCGAGTTTCCTAAGATATATGAGGATGATAAATTCTATGAGGACAGCCAGTCAGAAACAAGGTCGTCAAGATGAATTTGTTTCAAGCTTGTGGAATTAGTACAAAGCCTATTGTAGTGTTCAGCATTTGATAGGTTTACGTTTAGCTAGAAGGTATTTTGTGTGCTGGAGGAGTATGAGGAGTAGTATGTGAGAAAATCTGAAAAAGAAAAAGTGAGCCGATGACTCAGCAACCACAGCAACCACACTTACATTTTAGAATGAAAGCGATTAACAACAATCAGAGATAACATAAACTTTGTTTAAAGACAATCTGTTAATGGAAACTCGAAGTTGATACATTAAGGTTTCCAATACGTCACATAACCTCAAAATAGGCAATTATGATATGATTTACAAGATCAACTAAGTTTTTCAAATTTTTTAGTGTTTTACAATGTGTTCTGTTAAGAAATACTGATAATGCTCAGAATAAATGGAGTTAAATTAAGTGATCAGATTGTTATTTAATTTGTTGAAAGCGTGAGTCAATTAAAGCTATGCCACCATGAAAAATCTGGAAGCACTGGACGGCCATTTCGTCCTATTATGGGACTCCTCAGCAGTGCGCATCCACGACTTGTAACAAATTCTTCTTTCGTAGGCGAAAAAGAACTTATTTATTGACTATTTACTGTTGATGTGAAGGTAGATAAATTTAACGAGTTACTCGGAAAATCTCGAAATGAAGTGGACATTGGTAGTCGTCGTCGTAGTAGTAGTAGTTACCTAAGTATTCAATGAGGAAGGTTGGTGAATCTATATTTTCATCAGTTTTTAATTTAACTGAAGGAAATCAATTTATTGTAAGAAAACATTATCCATCAACTTGATCAATGATTTTGTATAGGTTACGTAAATGATATGCATATATATACTCCCGTTGGGAATTATTTTAATCTATATGACAATAACTAGACTAATAAGTGATAATTATCATTATAGACACTGGTTATTATTATTATTATCACTTTAGATAGAATAAGGAATCTGAACGATCTATTAATCTTTTTCATTCAAAGGTATAATTAAAAAAGTCTTTGATATTTCTTTATAGAAATTTCAAATTTCTATTGTTTTGGATTGATTTAATTAGATTCACTTGGAAAAAAGATACCATTGACTTATTGTGAATTCTATGTATACAAGGTGGTGGTTTGAGATAGTCTACAGGAAACCCTGGTCGACACAGGTACTAGTCATCATGGTGTACCTGTAATCTTGACGGAACTGATGCTCCCTGGTGGATTTGATCCCGTGTTAATCAGCTTCTCAGTATGAGACGTTATCACTGAGTTATCTAGTACGTTACAGATTTCCTTCAGGACTGAGTTGTATTCACAATCGATTGATCACTGGTTGATGACCAGTGTCATCTTTATTAAGTTCTACCTATTGCTAATCGAATTCTATCGGTTAACTTGAAAAGATGTAAAGTCAAATTTGACGAGTATCAATAAGTTGCGTTAGTTTGTATAATCAATATGAGAATACTAAATGGATATATATTCAAAAATGAAGAATATTTGAGAGAACAATTGTTTTCAACAACTTCATCATCAAGCTCTACAGTTATAAGTTCATAATTATTGAGATACTTCACAAAGGCCATAGTGAGGCACGTATTAATTAATTTGACAATGTTATTTGCTAATATTTTTTTATGGCCAAACTAGAAAATGGACCGTTAAAAGACATCCTAAGTAAGTTAGATTATTACTGTCGATACGTAGGTGACACAAAAATCGTATGTCACGAAAATGTCGACAAACAAGAGATGTTGGACATTTTCGATAACGTCCACCCAGCTATTAAATTCACCAACAAGGAAGGGAAAGACAATAATATAGATTTCCTTGACGTCCTACTTTCTGGAAGGAGAGACAGTTTCATAAAAGGAAATATATTTATAAAGACCACATGAACGGGTCAGTATACCCATTTCCAAAGCTTCACACCTCTTTAATATAAAATAAATTTGGTTAGATGTCTCAGCCACTGAATCAAGCTATTATGTTCTGAGGACAGTGTCGATAGCGAAATAGATATACTAAATAACACATTACGAAATAATTGATATCCAGATAATTTCGTTAAAAGATTCCTAGTAGAAAGTTTTAATAATAAAAGAAGAAACTGTGACTCAATGAGTAAAAAAACCCTTTATCTGAGACTGGACTTTAAAGGGGATATAGCGGGTGATATTTTAACACGTCGACCGTAAAGATTTGTTGAAAGGACGTTTCACGCCGCCAAGCTACGTATAATTTTCTCAACTAAACCAGTACTCACACAACTAATCAAGGATAGGTTACCGAAGATAGGCTCCTCCATGTGTATATACAAATTCAGCTGCTCCTTTGGGGCTAGTTACATAGGCCGTACTCGGAGGGCTTTATTCTTGCGTATTCGTTAACATGTACCAGCATGGTTGGAAAAATGAGTCACCAAATCGATTAACAGCGCCATCCTTTCTTACTTGGTAGATAGTGAACATCATATCAAAATAGAGGAAGCTTTCTGTGTTTTATATCAAGTTCCGAGAAATCTACCTCAAGGAGCTAGATTACGGTTACTCTACATAGCCGAAGTCATCTGGATCAACTCCAGAAAACCAAACTTATGTATCCGGAAAAGGTATATCCAGCCTCTATGTTTACCTTGGCCTAGGACTGGATCACCGGATACCTAAACTGAATATTATAAACCTCACCCTCCATTTTAGGTCGATTACCTCCATCTTATTCTTCACATCCATCATTCCCAATTCGTTTATCGTAATTACCTTGATAACACCCCTCTTATTATGCATTATATTCACACAACAATATCATTATTATTACTATTACTATTTATCATTATTTTCTCAATTAACAAGATGAAATTCTCCTGCTATGAATTTTATTCACACGATTTTTTGCATTTCCACTTCTCAGTAGTTGAGATCATGAGTCAATTAAAGCTAGATCACCATGGAAAACCTAGAAGCACTGGACGACCGTTTCGTCCTATTGTGGGACTCCTGAGCAGTGCGCATCCACGATCCCGCCTCACGAGATTCGAACCCAGGACCTATCAGTCTCGCGCGTAAGCGCTTAACCTCTAGACCACTGAGCTTGCCGGCATCCAACGGCGTTAATGTCTAACTTCAACTAATCCACGAAATTCAGCGACACATCCACCATTGTCTTCAGTGAGTTTCTATCTCACAACAGACCCGGTCGAACTACACTGATCACTGCTCTCACTAGAACTCCAGGAAATACCTCTTGAAGCCAGTCACTAGTGAGTATATGTTGATGAATATCAGAAGGGGTTTCGTGGATATTGACTCATGATCTCAACTATTGACATCACTACAATATCTACAAAACCCCTTCTGATATTTTCATTTTTGCTATATTACTATTATACTGATTGTGACTGTACACTTTATTCCAAATCATTTTGACCTTTATTAAATGACCTTTTTAATCTACAACTAACACAATTTTGAAGTATATATGTCGTAACAGATGCAAACGTTCACCATTTTTAACATATAACATTGTCAAATTAATTAATACGTGCCTCATTATGGCCTTTGTGACGTATCTCAATAATTATGGACTTATAACTGTAGAGCGTGATGATGAAGTTATTGAAAACAATTGTTTGCTCAAATATTCTTCATAAGAATGCTGAAAAAAGTTACCTGTTTAAAACAAGCATCTTTCTAGTGTTATGTCATGTTATTATGTTATAAAAAAGAAAAAGATGGAAGCATTTAATCAAACCAAATGAATAAATGAGCAAAGATGGATAGTAGCTGGCAGTGGAATCTAGGACGCGCATCTCGTCCTATTTGGGACTCGTCAAATGGATGCACCTGCATCTCAGAGTTGATGTTCACTCCCGCACTCGAACCCAGTACCTTTCACCTCAAACACCATCGCGTTATCCACTCAGCTACTGAGTCCTGACAGCCACTTGCTTGTGCAATGGGGTGAAGTTTAAATTCACTTAGTATTGTTTGTTTGAATCTTCCCCATTGATGTTTCTGACCGGCAACTGATCAGTCTCTAATTGGCATAT
>NC_031495.1:7832512-7840736 GCF_000237925.1 Schistosoma mansoni
CAAGCAAGTGGCTATCAGGACTCAGTAGCTGGGTGGATAACGCGATGGTGTTTGAGGTGAAAGGTACTGGATTCGAGTCCCAGAGTGAACATTAATTCTGAGATGCAAGTACATCCATCTAAAGAGTCCCAAATAGGACGAAACGCGCATCAAACTGGATTCCACTGCTAGTCACTATCCATCTTTGCTTATAATGTTTGTGAATTAAGGCTATCTCGAGGCAATACGCACAGTATGCACATATGCCAATTAGAGACTGACCATTTGCAGTCCTAAACATCAATTGGAAAATTTAAACAAACAATACTAAGTGCTGTTTAGAATGGTTTGTAAACTTTGGTTAAAGGCTTTAAGACGGCGCATAATTTATTTTGAATATTAGTGATAAATATACTGGTTTAGTGCTACCATATTTTCATATTGATCTATTGTTGATCCTGACAATTAGGATTTATATTTACATTTATTTTCTGTTATGTATGTCATAGTGGTTAGATCTTATTATAGTAAATACTAACAATGGTAGTAGTAGTAATAATAGTAATAACGACTTCTTTTCGTTCACCACTTAAGGATAATAAAATAAACCTGACTTATAAAACTTTTTTTTAGAGACATTCATATAATAATTCATTTGCTAGAGTTGTTTAATCTTCCCGTTTTCGATGTTAAAACCCAGAAGTGATCAGTTTCTTTTGGTGTATTTGCATCCTGTGAGGGTAACCTTGATGCTGTCATCAGTTATATTCCTTAATATCAACAACGAGAATTTTCAAACAGCCCATATAAAGAAATCAAAATTCACCCTCTTCACATGTCAATGACTACTTGGACTTAATACGCAGGTCGCTTGCATATTGGAGGTTTGAGGTGAAATCTACAGAGTTAGAATCCAGGTTTGAATATCAGTATTGAAATATATTTGATTTAGGTTCGGATACACGATATTGTATGTAGATATCACTGACCAATGGAAACCTATATAAAACAGAATAGGTTTTTTAGGGTAGTAACAATGTCTTATTTTCTTACTTACACCTGTTACAACTTGTGGAGTTTCAGGTCCGCACAGTAAAACTTCCTTGACATTCGTATTGAAGATTCTGACCACTGAACAGGGATTCGACAGTGTATATTAGTCTCATGGTCAAAAGTTTACTTGTAAAACCCAAAGTCCTGACATCAATGTACACTGTTAAGGAGCTCCACACTAGGACAAAATAGCCATCTGATGCTTTCAGGTTGTCAATAGCTTTCTATTTTTCTATTTCTATTTTCATAGTTGAAATCATGAGTCAGTTGAAGCTAGATCACCATGGAAGACCTGGAAGCACTGGACGGCCATTTCGTCCTATTATGGGACTCCTCAGCAGTGTGCATCCACGATCCCGCACTCACGAGATTCGAACCCAGGACCTACAAGTCTCGCACCAGAGCACTTAACCGATAGACCACTTAGATTAGTCCATGGCCTTAATATAATTCAAAAATCTTTACAACCTTCTGCTTATATATATATACATGTATATATATTATTTAAATATCTCAATATTTATATTTCAATACACTAAAACGCCAAATCATTTGATTTCAACCGAAGATGATCTCATAAACCTATTGATAAAATGAATCAATTACAAAACTGAATGATATAGATAAACATCTTAAATCATCTATATCGTCTTTTGGTTGAAATCATTTTTTCAAAGAGAAACAATTTGATTGAAAGATAAAATCCCTCCCCCTTCCCCCCCCCAAAAAAATAGTGATTAACCAAGTCAGTCACTAAGCAACTAAATGACAACTAAAAATCACGCCTTATATATACATACATTTAATGACGAGTAAACAAGATGATTTCTTCTTTTATTATTTTTTTAATCTCATGTGAAAAAAAGAAGAAAATTTTTGTCTCACTTTTCTTTATTTTTTTTAAAAAAAAATGTTTGTTTGTCTTTCATTTTGAAACTATATTTAGTAAAGAGAAATACATTTCAGTCATTCAAGTTTACATAGTGTGTGTGTGTGTATGTGCGGATTACACCTAGTTTTATTCTTTTAAAATGAACAAAGGAATCGTATACATTCAATTAGGGGATTTTTTGAATGATAATCAATAAATTGATTTAAGATAGGATCTAAAATAAATGTGCATTGACTTATCAATATAATTAGATCAGACCAAACAGAATAGGATAAAGAAAAGAAAAAGGAAAATAAACGAATCAATGATTTCGAAGAAATTTTTTAACTTCAACCAATCCACGAAACGATCGTTCAGTTCTTCCAGGTTTTCCATGGTGGTCTAGCTTGAATTGACTCATGATTTCAACTTACTTACTTACGCCTGTTACCCCTCGTCGAGGAGCATAGGCCGCTCACCAGCATTCCCCATCCAACCCTGTCCTGGGCAATCACTTCCACTTCTTTCCAGTTAACATTCATCCTTTTCATATCTACTTCTATTTCCCGGCCTAATGTGTTCTTTGACCTTCCTCCTTTCCGCTTCCCTTCAGAATTCCAAGTTAGGGATTGCCTTGTAATGCACATTGATGATTTCCTTAATGTATGTCCTATCCACTTCCATCGTCTTTTCCTAATTACCTCTTCAGCTGGAAGCTGGTTTTTCCTCTTCCATAAAACGCTGTTGCTGATAGTATCCGACCAGTGAATGTTGAGTATTTTGCGTAAACAACTGTTTATAAATACTTGCACCTTCTTGACGATGGATGTAGTAGTTTTCCACGTTTCAGCTCCGTACAGTAGAACTGTCTTGACGTTCGTATTGAATGATTTCAACTATTTATAAAATTTTTTTATTGTAAAACATATTTCAATGACGAGAGTTTCCTCAAGAAGGCATATAAAAGGGAACTAGGCAACTAATAATGTTGAAAATGATATGTTTAAATGTAATGAATATGTATAAATCTATTATCATTATTATTACTATTGACTACTTTTGCAATATTGTACGGTTTTTATCCCAGAGTTAATGTTTTCGTGATTAAATGAGTGTTGTATCTTGGAGAAAAACAACAACAATGAATCACCGAAGCAAGAATAATCGTTGCATTTATATATATATATATATATATATATATATATGTATCTATGTGTATAAAAGAGATTATATTCATATATCCGTAGATAAAATTAGGGGGGGGGAAATATATGTTTGGTTGATTACACATATATGTTTGGTTGATTACACATATCTCTTTCTGTCTCTTTGTGTGTATGTATGGATGAGAACTCTTAATATATGATAACCATTTCATAAACATAAATGTATAACCGTTTATGTAAGGAACTAATAATAATAATAATAATAATGTTTGGTAAGAAACAAAAATACAACAAACCTGTTCTAATGTAATAAGTAAATCCGTGCACACACACACACACAATATATACAATATAAATATGCCCATACAGATGAAAATGAGCAGTCTTTCTAGGATTTGCAAAAAAAAAACAAACAACAATCTAGGTGAGAAATGAAAACGAGATTTACTATTCTATGGGGTTTTTGTTTTTTTTTTCAAGGAAAGAAAAATTCCTTGAAAAATAATGTATGGCAATCTATTTCATGAGAACTCTCATATCCTTTTTAAATTCATGATACTTATATGTAGGTATATACCAGTTATTCAATGTACTGATGGAATGAAATCGATAGGATTAACTTAAATAGGGAACTATACTGTTATCCTTTCATTGTACTTACTTGATTTTCATTTATCACTAATATTATTATCATTATTTTCAGTTGCAAGGGAGAAAAAATAGATTTACCCATGATTGATTTATTCAATGAATTAAACAATGAAGAAACATGAAGAATAAGAAGAAGAAAGTGAAACACGAAATGGTGAATAGAATGTTTGAAAGAAAATAATAGAATTTGATAAAAAAAGGATTATTGAATTGAAGTATACTTAATAGAATTAATAGAAAGCTTTTTGGAAGTTTTGGGGCATGTAAACTATTATGAAAGTATATTATTACTATTCAAGATTTCAGAAGGGGCTTTGTGGAGATTTCAGTATTTTCATAGTTGGAATAATGAGTCAATTGAAGCTAGACCACCATCGAAAACCTGGAAACACTGGACGGCCGTTTCGTCCTATTATGGGACTCCTCAGCGATGCGCACCCACGATCCCGCCTCGCGAGTTCCAAACCGAGGACCTACCAGTCTCGCGCCAGAGCACTTAACCGATAGACTATTGAGCTGACCGGCATCCAACGGTGTTAATGTCTAACTTCAACCAATCCACGAAGTTTGAGCAACCGTTCACCAATTGTCTTCAGTGAGTTGTTATCTCACAACAGACGTGGTTGAACTCCACTGGTCACTGCTTCCCACTAGAACTCCAGGGCATGTATCTTGAAGTCAGTCACTAGTGAGCATATGATTATAATCAGAAGGGGTTTTGTGGAGATTTTAGTAATTTTGTGTAGTTGAGATAATGAGTCAATTGAAGCTAGACCAACATGGAAAACCTGGAAGCACTGGATGGCCGTTTTGTCCTATTGTGAGATTTCTCAGCAGTGCGCATCCACGATCACGCCTCGCGGGATTCGAAGTTGAAGTTAGACTATAACATAGTTGGGTGCCGGCAAGCTCAGTGGTCTAGTGGTTAACTGCTCGAGCGCGAAACTGATAGGTTCTGGGTTCGAATCTCGTCAGGCGGAGCGGTGGATGCGCACTGTTGAGGAGTCCCACAATAGGACGAAACGGTCGTCCAATGCCTCCAGGTTTTCGATGGTGATCTAGCTTCAATCAACTGATGATCTCAACTATATTCAAGATTTGTTAAAATAGAAATATTATAGAAAAATACAAACTTTGTAGTGAAAAATATTAAATTGGTGGAATTTGTTACAAATTAAAGAAATAGTAATATCCAGGATTTATACGACGAAGTGCCGTATTCTACTTAAAGAATTTAGCTACTTATAAGTAGTTCAAATTGTTAATAAAATATTTTATGGCTTCAACAATCAGTTCACTTCACTTTCATAATTATGTCAACTGGCTTTTTAAACGTTAAATCTATTTATCTGCACCATGGAGTTAGAGTTCTAAATTTTCCAATAAACACTTTAGTTACCATGCAGGAAAGAGAATTCGTGAGTATACAAGGTTGATAATTCGTTTATTATATTCTTGTCTCCATTTCTTTGTGGTTTGTAACATGATTTACTTGTTTACGTCATACTTTGAATGTAAAATTTATTTGTTTGGCATGAAAATAAATAGTGATGTGAAAAGCTCTGTTCTTTGGTAGTTCATGGATTAAACATAAGCAACAAGATATTTTCCATCAAGAAATTACATCGCCTATAAAAACATAATAAATAGATAAATATTTGATTTTATAACTTAAGTCATGGACTCATTTTAGCTGGGTCATCATTGGAGACCAGGAAGCACTTCGCGACCGTATAGCTCTAGCATTAGGTTTATCAGTTGTGTGCACCTACGACTCTGTACCTAGGGATTGAAACTGGGGACTTTGGCTGCACGCGCAAAGGCCTAACCTCTGGACAACTAAGCTGGGATCCATTGGTTAATATGTCTAAATTCTATTAATTTACGATACTGAACAACCCTTACCTATTATATATACTAGACAACTACCTGACATTTGATATGGTTGAACTTCACTAGTCACTCCAAGAGTTGCATCTTGAGTCTAGTCACTAGCGGGTATATGATTAATATTAGTATGAGGCGTAGAGTTTGTAGAGATTTTAGAGTCTTTATGGTCTAAATTACGAACTGATCTTTGCTCTCTAATTGTCAGACAATTTTCATTCAAATAGATTTGATAATGCCATATGGTATTACCCGGAATGTTTTGCTAAAGACAAATTAATTATTTCTCTACAAAGTAATTTGGTCTAATTACTAAAAGTTAGTAACATATAGAGTTTATTATCCCATAATTGAATTTCGTAACAAGTCATTTTATCCTGTTTTACACTTGCCATTCATTTCATCCATCCGAAACATTTGATTTTATAGTGCACACCTAACAATGACTGATCATTACATCAATCTATCCATCCCACAGAACAAACTATATCACATTCTTACTCCCCATAAAAACTTTACACGATTGGGCTGTTAAATAATTTAATGTGAAATCTATTTCATCTTAAAACATTTTGTATTCCATTTCTTATATCTCACTATCAATTTAGTCTAGTTACACCACGATATGAGCCTAGAAAGTATATGATATTAAATTAGATCAGAATACCTAACTACTAGATTAAGATGGAGCTTACAAACTAGTGAACCTGACATAAAACGCCTGATTCAGTCTATATCTCATAAGCTTTCTAAACATAGTAGAGATTAAATAACTCTGAAAACAGAGGCTACGGGTAAGACCAATAAGAATCACATAAGATCATTGAAGTCAATACTCATGAAAATAAGATCATTAACTTGGGAACTGTAATTCGCTCAAACATGCTAAGAGTTGACTCAAATATTATTATCTCTGATGTCCGGGATATGATCCGTATTACTACCTATGTTACTACTTATATTACTACCTACTAACATCATAAATATATAAAATTCTGGTAATTTCTTGTCAAATGAGTATACAGACTACATTAAAAATATGAGCGACTTCTCGTGGAGTTTTTGATGAATCACTGCCAGAGTAATGTATGTACTTATTAAATCACAATAGTGAGGACTTCTAAAGTAATCTTGTTAGAATACATTCTTCGAAGTACAAAATGTAGTGAAAGAAATCAACTGATGATCATTAAAACTTACACAGGATGGGTCTAATACAAAAACACATTTGAAATAATAACTAAACAAATTCCACCGACTAAGAAGAGAAAATGAAAACACTGATAATTACTTATCAGTGTAGGGTTGCGTAGACTGTTGAGTTTCAATGAAGTCCTGAGTCAATCAATGTCAGACCACCAATGAAGACTTGGAAGCACTGGATGACCGTTTCGTTCTAGTATGGAACTCCCTAGCAGTGAGCGTTCATGACCCACACACTGAGCTCAAACTCAGGACACTCAGTCTCACGCGCGAATGCGTAACCCTCAGACCATTGAGCCGACATCCAACGAATTTGATGTCTAATTTCAATCAATTGAAACCAAACGCCCTGGTTTTGAGTCCCGCGTGAGGGGCTGTGTTTGTCCACTGTTGAAGGGTACCATATTGGGATGAGATGGCCATCCAAAGCTTCTAGGTTTTCGATAGTGGTCTATGATTGATCTATTCATGGTTTTAGTGAAACCAACAAGTAATTTTTTTTTAGAAATATTGATTTATAACAGTGATTTAAAGGTACAATTACATTAATTTGTCGTTTATAAGGGTGTTATATCTAGAGCTTTATATTCTTGCTATGCCGTGTACTACTAGACTACTTGAACGATCGAACCCGTAACGTCGCAAGAGAGAAGACAGAAGATTAGTAAGTAGGAATGTTATTCTCAACACAGTGTCAATTATGGTACAAAACTCTCAGGTATTTATAGTTTTTAGTAAAAACGAAATCATCTTTATATTTATCCAATCCACACACAGGGGGTTATGAACATTTGTCCAATAGGGAAGCTACACGTAGTGATTCTGGAGTATTCTTCCAAAAGCTCATTGGATGGAACATATTCGGCTCCTTTTGAGCTTCTTAGAGCTTCCTCAAGTTCACCTGTGGACTGTCCTCACAACGAGATAACACGATAATACTAAATACGATATATGATATACAAGATAATCACCAGGTCACACTAGACAACTATAATAGTCAGATACACGATTAACAACTGATCATTAAGAACTCGATTACAGAGACAAAGCAGATCGTTTTCACATAGTAAATTTAGAGTAGTAAATCACATTTACAATATTAAGATAGCGATTTATATTACTGATTATGAAATACTTATTTATTTCCGTTCACTGACAAATCTCTAGTCAACTATCATAAAACATATCAGACATGGTTCAAATCATGAGTCAATTGAAGCTAGACCATTATGAAAAACCTGGAAGCACTGAACGGCCGTTTCGTCCTATTATGGAACTCCTCAGTGCTCCCAGGTTTTCCATCATGGTCTAGCTTCAATTGACTCATGATTTCAACTATGAAAATACTGAAATCTCCACAAAACCCCTTCTGATTATATCAGACATAGTTTTTTAAATTGTATTTCATTCATTA
>NC_031495.1:7840936-7849794 GCF_000237925.1 Schistosoma mansoni
AATCAGTTGTGAAAATGTTTATGAAATGACATCATACCATATATGAAGATAAGTAAATAAATATTCTTCATTATAAAAATACGAGAATATTGTCTATTCAATAAAATGTTTTTCAAGATTTTTAGTAATATCAGTAAATATTACTTATAAAATATATAATCGAATCAATAAAATTTATTGATTTTAATTTTATATTTTTCATTTAATTATGTTGTCCGAGGAAAAACAGTTAAAATTCTTTTTATTCATTATGAGTATCTCTGATGACTTACACTTATGACTGTCAACTGGAACTCTTCAACAGTGAGCATCCATCAACCCGTACGCTAGAATCGAGCCCAGAACCTTAAGTTTTATGTGCAAACATCTAACCTCTGAATCACTGGGTCCGAATCTAACAGTGTAAATATCTAACTTCAATCAATCCACGATTGTAGGTTTTTTTAAACTACAGGTCGAGTGATACAATGTTCCTCGTGAGAACTGATTGTCACAAAGTTAGTTCTGACAAAATACTCACTTTGTTTCATTGTTAACCTTCAATTTAGGACAAAACGGTTGCCTAATTATTCTCCAAAAGATAATGACCTATTTTTATCACTACAAATATATTATTATTTGGGATTATATACCAATTACAATTTGAATGACAAAATAACTAGATTTACTATATCAATAAATCTACATAGTTTACTGTCATAATAACGATAATCATAATTATCTTTATCATATATTTATAAGTAGTAATGGTTAAACACAATAAAATTATTCATAAATTATTTAAGACTTTTTTATGTGTCATATTTAGGTTAATCAGTATAGAAACTACGATAAATGACCCCTTAGTGAAAATGAAATAACAAATAAATATATATTTATGATTTAGATATAAGATTATAGATAAGATCCTAAGTAATTATTTTTCTCTTTGAGTTGATTACCTCTTTACAATTGAGAGAGAAAGTGAGATAATGATTATCTTATCGACTATCATTTGTTCCAATTCGATTGAATGAATTCACAAAGTTATTCTTTATTGAATAGACTTATAATAATAGGTAGAATTCATATCATTAAAAAACTCCAGTATAATTTATTGTCAAGAAAGAAAATTATTTTCCTTAATGGTCTAGCTTCAATTGACTCATGATTTCAACTATGAAAATACTGAAATCTCCACAAAACCCCTTCTGATTATATCAGACATAGTTTTTTAAATTGTATTTCATTCATTAGAATAACAGAACCATTCATGAACTATTCTTATGATTCCAAAAAAACACAAAACTGGTATTTCATAGAATCATATTCATACAACAATAATAAAGTATAATTTAATCCATTGTAAATAATGGTAATAATGATAATAATAAACTTTATAGTCATCTCATATATGAGTCTAATTATTGCGTAATGTGTATTCTACTATCTCATATTTCAGTAATATTAGTCAAATTGAGTTTTTTTTTTCTCGAGTGGAGGGTATACGATTTACTCATTATACATTATGTACACACAATAGTACTATTTACATAATAGAAAAGAAGAGAAGAAAAGAAAAGAGATACAATAGAAGTTTTTGTATAAAAGTCTTTAGAAAACATCCTAGTATACTACTTACTTTGCAAAAAAGAGTATTCAATCATGAATAGGTTCTTTTGGACTGTCACACAATGTACAATTTTGCTAGTTATTATATGTAATTTGAATACAAGTAAGTAAAGTATTAGGTGTTTTAAATTTATTTGGTGGTATGGTTTACTTGTATCTTATCCTTGTTGTTTAGGATTGAAATCGATCAGTCTCTTATTGGTATATGTACATCCTGAGAGGATTGTCTCGATATTGCCTTAAGTCACAAGCTTTATAAGTAAAGATGGACTCAGTAGCTAAGGAGATAACGTAATGGCGTTTGAAGCGAATGGTACTGGGTTCGAGTCCCAGAGTGAACACCAACTCAGGTACATTCATCTGATGAGTTACAAATAGGATGATACGCGCATCCTGAACTCCACTGCTAGCCACCATCCATCTTTATTTATTATGTGTTTTTCTACGTAATTCTGATTGAATTTGAGTAAACACAATATTCATTGACATAATGAGCTATGTTAGCGGTTACCATAACTTATTGTGTATATGTATAAAAAGCAACAATCCTTTATTATTATGATGATTACATTATATCCTAGAAAATAGTGAAGTTATAAAAGTAGACCAATGTGTTTGTCTTAATGATTAAATAACTTTAAGCATTTTGGGTTACCTGAAAGTTATGGATTCAATCCTTTCCAGGGTTTACTGAGTAGTAACCAAAATGTATATTCAAAGCTTCCTAGTACTCAATAGTTTTCCAGATAATGTTACTTCGTGATTCCAACTTGATACAAAACTGAACGGTTGTTACATAACTCTATTTGTATTTTAATACCAATAACTGTTAGTGCTGTCTGAGCATCAACAGTTCTCATGTTGACTCCAATTCATAGTGAAAAATACCTTTGAATAATATATTTTTCTATAATTCATCTATCGCTGATTTATATAAAAGTAGTATCTCATATATTTCCTACGTAAACTTGATAGATCTATTTTTAATACTTTACTCTAGTGAAAGCTACTTCAGCAAATAGGTAAGTTAAACAGTATAAATTAAGTTCACTTAGTAATGTTTGTTTGAATCTTCCCATTGATGTTTAGGACTGTAACTGGTCAGTCTCTTATTGGCATATGTGCATATTGCCTCGATATCGCCTTAATTCACAAACATTATAAGCAAAGATGGATAGTGGCTATCAGTGGAATCCAGTTTGATGCGCGTTTCGTCCTGTTTGGGACTCGTCAGCTGGATGTAACTGTAACTCAGAGTTGATGTTCATTCTGGGACTCGAACTCCACCGCGTTATCCACTCGGCCACTCAGTCCTGATAGCCACTTGCATGTGCAATGGGATGAAGTTTAAATTCACTTATTATTGTTTGTTTAAGATTTTAATTTCATTAAATGTATGAAATTTCAACCTTTTAAATAGAAGATCCATTTCATGAACTGATGATGATTCTAATTTTAAAAGAAATTCATCAACATATGAAGATTTTCCAACTAAAATGTAGTATAAATTCATTTTTGTATTGTTTGTTTGAATCTTCTCTATTGATGTTCAGGACTGAAGACTGATGAGTCTCTTATTGGCATATATACATCCTGTGTAGACTGCCTCGATATTGCCTTAAATCACAAGCTTTATAAGTAAAGATAGATGGATGCAGGTAAACCTAGCTGACGAGCCCCAACTAAGACGAAACGCGCGACCTACATTCCATTGTTAGGTACCATCCATCTTTAGAATGTAGTATGATTAGATAAATGATAAATGTTATTCTGTTTCAAGCTCAACATTTATTCAATTAACCCTGTTGAGTAATATAGATTTACATGTATTTTATGCATGTAACATTGTATCGTTCATTTCCATTGTAACAGATAATTTAGAGACAGTCGGTATATATGTTTCAAAATGTTCTGAAAAAGAATCACTGATCAAGATCTGACTGACGACATCAAGATTACTTTTTAGTTGCTATGGGCCATTAAATTGAATTGTTTGACACATTCATTTTAAGAAGACGGTTATCTTGTTCATTAAGACATGAAGACATATTTTCTACCGATTAGTTTTTGCATATGATCATACAGATTATATTTTGAAAAGACCTCTTTATTTGATCAAGTTACTTCTCTCATGAGTGTCATACGGTACAAACCCTTCAGTACCTAATTTATGTCCTGTTTCAAGACTGAATACAATACTAGTTTATATAATGAAAGGTTCTGTACGAACTTGATGGACATTATTAGTTAACTTGGTGTTTGAAATTTAGAGACATGTCAATCAAAGGACAGTATTAGTTTGGAAACTATAGAAGTTGTCGTGTGATTGATTTATTGTTACTATTATTGAACATAGATAAGTTATTCAAATATCTCAACTGATTACTGAAAAGGACTCATTTTACAAAGCCAGTACTCGCTCAACTAAGGGATAGATCATTGAATATAATGTTATTAATGTTCTAATTAATAGGTTTGATAAATACCGGTCGTTTGACAGTCAAACTGAACTGTTTGTAAGACAAACAGATGGTTTTACAGTATGTAGGATTGCAGATACTAGTAATCAACTAACCGTGGGAAGTTCATGTTGTGGTATCAAGTTGTTTGACTAAGTTTCTGAAGTTATCATTAGGGTTTGAATATTCTCAAATGTAAGTGAGAGTCTCATCTACGACTGGTATTCTCATCGAGATAATAAGTTCTACATCCATAACATTCTATGAGCTTACCATTCTTACAATTAGTCAGAGTATACCATGGCTATCTTCAATATTCAATCAAGTTTTAAAACTGTTTCATTCTTAAAAATCACTTAGTTTGTTAGGGATTGAATGCTTTCTAACCACTAAAGTATTATACAAAGTTAAATTCTTAATCACGGAGCAAGAAAGTCTTCTTGGTTTCTTTCCTACTGATACATAAATATGCGGTATGAAGTTTGGTAACAACAAAGTTTCGGGTAAAAGTTAACTTTTACTACGAAAAGACTGATGTCAACGGAATTGTTAACAATAACCAATAGGAGTTGACGGAACATAAAACTATATTACTGAGGCCTTAAACTTTCTTCCAATAAAATTGCCCGTTGACTACTCATTACGAGGTTCGGACACCGAGGTAAGTGTCCCACAGTTCAGCCCAATGATTCATCTCGACATATATGAATTCAATATACTGGTTTCCATTAAGCATATAGCCAGGTAGCAAAACTATCTGGTTTGTCACTTTGGTTACGTAAGATCAGATGGTTAATCACTCTCAAGTTTTAGATAGTGAAATCCATTGACCTGTTCCACATATGGTTTGATAAACAAATGATGCAATATTCAGCTTGTAGAGCAGTTTCATAGGAACATGAATGCGATCTATTAAGCTAAAAATAATCGTAACGGATACATGAAAAAAATGAAAGAAATAGACAGAAAGGTTAATAGGAATTACAGAACAGACATTAGAAACTGAAATGGCAATTGATGACGAACAATATAGACCGTCAAGATACTGGAATTATGCGGAAAATTGACATTCCAGTTTTTAGGGTTATTCTTTCTTGAGAAAAACCGAAAATCAAATGGATTAGCAACAGGCAAATTTATCTAATCGAATGTGAGAATGCAAGCCGAACTGATGAGTACATGAGATCGGAAAAGCGACAATTCTGTGAACAATAATACACTGTGAAAAAAACATGACAAGCAAACATTCATAATATAAAAATGGACAATAAATATAAATAAAAAGAAACATTAAAAGAAGGATTAGAACAGCATTTGTGGTGTTATTATTCTTGACAGTCGTACACATGGAGCAACTTCTACGTAAGTTATTTGAACATATTTTGGTAATCTATATAAATATCTGACGACTGTTAATTTAATCATGATACCTGAATACAAATGTTTTCACTGCTTTCATTAGTGTGTGTATAACACAGAAAGACATTCATGACAACTCTTTCCTTATTTGTTTCGAAGGAAGCTTTGATGATCCTCGATCCATGAGAATCTTGTCATACAAGCACATTTCGTGCTTCTTTGCACATCATCAGTTCAACTCCATGTGTGTTGAAGGTACTTTACTTCGCATGACCAGAATAAAACAGCACCTCTCTCGAAGATGATCTTTATTGTTTAACTTGATTCCAATATGCTTCACAAATGTCAACTACTGTCAGTTTGTATTACAGATACTTGAATGATCTATCCGGTCTCCCACATTGTGCATAATTTTCATGTACCTATGATAATTGTTGTCGTGGTTGTCAGAAGATCTATTAACCTGGTGATTTCTGAAGACTCGTAGCTTTCACCATTAAGCATCGTAATTCTTTCGAATAAAAACTATTGGACTCATGAGAGAGAGAGAGCTCAAATGGTTGAAGTGATAATTTGTGGTAAGCGTTTGTTTAGCAAGGCTGTTTTGTAGGTTCTGTACGAACTTGATGGACATTATTAGTTAACTTGGTGTTTGAAATTTAGAGACATGTCAATCAAAGGACAGTATTAGTTTGGAAACTATAGAAGTTGTCGTGTGATTGATTTATCGTTACTATTATTGAACATAGATAAGTTATTCAAATATCTCAACTGATTACTGAAAAGGACTCATTTTACAAAGCCAGTACTCGCTCAACTAAGGGATAGATCATTGAATATAATGTTATTAATGTTCTAATTAATAGGTTTGATAAATACCGGTCGTTTGACAGTCAAACTGAACTGTTTGTAAGACAAACAGATGGTTTTACAGTATGTAGGATTGCAGATACTAGTAATCAACTAACCGTGGGAAGTTCATGTTGTGGTATCAAGTTGTTTGACTAAGTTTCTGAAGTTATCATTAGGGTTTGAATATTCTCAAATGTAAGTGAGAGTCTCATCTACGACTGGTATTCTCATCGAGATAATAAGTTCTACATCCATAACATTCTATGAGCTTACCATTCTTACAATTAGTCAGAGTATACCATGGCTATCTTCAATATTCAATCAAGTTTTAAAACTGTTTCATTCTTAAAAATCACTTAGTTTGTTAGGGATTGAATGCTTTCTAACCACTAAAGTATTATACAAAGTTAAATTCTTAATCACGGAGCAAGAAAGTCTTCTTGGTTTCTTTCCTACTGATACATAAATATGCGGTATGAAGTTTGGTAACAACAAAGTTTCGGGTAAAAGTTAACTTTTACTACGAAAAGACTGATGTCAACGGAATTGTTAACAATAACCAATAGGAGTTGACGGAACATAAAACTATATTACTGAGGCCTTAAACTTTCTTCCAATAAAATTGCCCGTTGACTACTCATTACGAGGTTCGGACACCGAGGTAAGTGTCCCACAGTTCAGCCCAATGATTCATCTCGACATATATGAATTCAATATACTGGTTTCCATTAAGCATATAGCCAGGTAGCAAAACTATCTGGTTTGTCACTTTGGTTACGTAAGATCAGATGGTTAATCACTCTCAAGTTTTAGATAGTGAAATCCATTGACCTGTTCCACATATGGTTTGATAAACAAATGATGCAATATTCAGCTTGTAGAGCAGTTTCATAGGAACATGAATGCGATCTATTAAGCTAAAAATAATCGTAACGGATACATGAAAAAAATGAAAGAAATAGACAGAAAGGTTAATAGGAATTACAGAAGAGACATTAGAAACTGAAATGGCAATTGATGACGAACAATATAGACCGTCAAGATACTGGAATTATGCGGAAAATTGACATTCCAGTTTTTAGGGTTATTCTTTCTTGAGAAAAACCGAAAATCAAATGGATTAGCAACAGGCAAATTTATCTAATCGAATGTGAGAATGCAAGCCGAACTGATGAGTACATGAGATCGGAAAAGCGACAATTCTGTGAACAATAATACACTGTGAAAAAAACATGACAAGCAAACATTCATAATATAAAAATGGACAATTAATATAAATAAAAAGAAACATTAAAAGAAGGATTAGAACAGCATTTGTGGTGTTATTATTCCCGACAGTAGTACACATGGAGCAACTTCTACGTAAGTTATTTGGACATATTTTGGTAATCTATATAAATATCTGACGACTGTTAATTTAATCATGATACCTGAATACAAATGTTTTCACTGCTTTCATTAGTGTGTGTATAACACAGAAAGACATTCATGACAACTCTTTCCATGAGAATCTTGTCATACAAGCACATTTCGTGCTTCTTTGCACATCATCAGTTCAACTCCATGTGTGTTGAAGGTACTTTACTTCGCATGACCAGAATAAAACAGCACCTCTCTCGAAGATGATCTTTATTGTTTAACTTGATTCCAATATGCTTCACAAATGTCAACTACTGTCAGTTTGTATTACAGATACTTGAATGATCTATCCGGTCTCCCACATTGTGCATAATTTTCATGTACCTATGATAATTGTTGTCGTGGTTGTCAGAAGATCTATTAACCTGGTGATTTCTGAAGACTCGTAGCTTTCACCATTAAGCATCGTAATTCTTTCGAATAAAAACTATTGGACTCATGAGAGAGAGAGAGAGCTCAAATGGTTGAAGTGATAATTTGTGGTAAGCGTTTGTTTAGCAAGGTTGTTTTGTAGGTGAGATGTTGTTACTAGTCCTATTCACAATCCTTCCTTTTCATCTTAGAGACATGTCAATCAAAGGACAGTATTAGTTTGGAAACTATAGAAGTTGTCGTGTGATTGATTTATCGTTACTATTATTGAACATAGATAAGTTATTCAAATATCTCAACTGATTACTGAAAAGGACTCATTTTACAAAGCCAGTACTCGCTCAACTAAGGGATAGATCATTGAATATAATGTTATTAATGTTCTAATTAATAGGTTTGATAAATACCGGTCGTTTGACAGTCAAACTGAACTGTTTGTAAGACAAACAGATGGTTTTACAGTATGTAGGATTGCAGATACTAGTAATCAACTAACCGTGGGAAGTTCATGTTGTGGTATCAAGTTGTTTGACTAAGTTTCTGAAGTTATCATTAGGGTTTGAATATTCTCAAATGTAAGTGAGAGTCTCATCTACGACTGGTATTCTCATCGAGATAATAAGTTCTACATCCATAACATTCTATGAGCTTACCATTCTTACAATTAGTCAGAGTATACCATGGCTATCTTCAATATTCCATCAAGTTTTAAAACTGTTTCATTTCTAAAATCACTTAGTTTGTTAGGGATTGAATGCTTTCTAACCACTAAAGTATTATACAAAG
>NC_031495.1:7849994-7909958 GCF_000237925.1 Schistosoma mansoni
TGCTATTATACTTAACAGTGCTAAACCTGCAGCATCTACTCCGTAAGTTATTTTAACATGTTTTCGTAATCTGCATAAATATCTGACGAATGTTAGTTTGATTATCTCATCTGAATACAAATGTATCCACCAATATCATTAGTGGACATATAACACAGTATGAAATTCATGGCAATGTCCCATAATAAGTTTGATTTTACTATTGACGAAAGCCCTAAACCTTCAGCATCCGTTATGTAATTTGATAGTTGAAGATAATGCTGACATCCATTTGAATATGAGTATTCCTAAATATATTCGTTTAACTTAAGTGTGCAAATGAATTATCCCATAACCAGAAACCCACTATTATAGAATTGTATAGGGATAAATAAAAATTTTGAAGACTTTTACAAAACAATCCCACAGGACTTCATGATTGATGTAACAAGATAGGAAATAATTGGGACCGGTTGTTATAACTCAATTCTACTGGTTCATAATCGATCTAAAAAATTCAAATCCATTATTCCTTTTGATTTTAAGTAGATTTGAATCATATTATTTATGTTAAGTATTCGGTATATTAGTTTGGTCCTTGTAGAGTAAAACGACTCATACACTGCTGATTAATTATTCCGTCTTCTGACATTTAGTCATTGTAACTTTAGACCGATTATTGATGATTGAATAAAAATCACTATGAAATATTAGACTACACGTTCGATCCTTCATCCAACTACTACATTCATCATCAAAATTGTACAAGTATTTATAAACAGTTGTCTACGTAAGATACTCAATATCCGTTAACCGGATAACATCAGCAACAGCCTACTGTGGGAGAGGACGAACCAGCTTCCAACTGAGGAGGTAATTAGGAGAAGAAGATGGAAGTGGATAGGACATAAATTATGGAAATCACAAAACTGCATCACGAGGCAAGCCCTAACATGGAATCCTGAAGGGAAGAGCAAAGGAGAAAAGGCAAAGAACACATTACGACGGGAGATAGAAGCAGATATGAAAAGGATGAATAACAACTGGAAAGAGGTGGAAGTGATTTCCCAGGACAGGGTTAGATGGAGAATGTTGGTGGGCTGCCTGTTCGCCTCCACGAGCAGTAAAAGACACAAGTTAGTAATTGAGTATATAGTTCAAGCTTCGATGAACCACTTAAAAATTGTCACTCGTAATTACAATCAGAAGTGAATAGCTTTTTCGAGGTTATCAAAAAATAAACATCGTTTGAATATATACCACTGGTTATCCATTCAGTGTGCAATGAATATCAATTTTTTAAACTCAAGACTATCAATAGTAAGAACAATTTATTAAACAAAATGTGCATTTTATTTCCCGATTTCCAATACAAGCATTTCAATACACTTTGCAGATGGAAAGACACATTTAAAGAACGGTTTTATCAGTATGGGAGTTGTAGAGATTATTAAATGCTACTCAGATTACAAATCGATCTAAGTTAGACAACCATTGAGAACCTGGAAGCACTGAAAAATCATCTCACCTGAGTATGGAATTACTCTACATTTCTCATTCACCACTCACCACTTGAATCGAACCCATAGACACTTATCTCACGCATCGATGCGAACACTTTTGACTACTGAGCCGAAACCCTAGATTAATACCACAATGAAGTCACATGGTTGACATTCGATTCTGACTAACATTGAATTGTTTGTCATTTAGATGTGTGTTCGTCAGATGTCAGTTCAATAATATCATCCAAATATTATTTTTCATTAAAATTTATGATTTTTGGAAACGTAAATAGACCTAAAGTTGCAACAAGTTCACCGTAAACTATCGGAACATATTAGGTGTTTGGTATCATTATGTGAATTTCGCAAACCTGAGTATTGCTCCTTATCACATTTATTATGCTATCAATCTTAACAGTCCTAAAGCAGCAGCAACTTCTACGTGAGTTATTTGAACATATTTTCGTAGTGTGTATAAATATCTGATGATTGTCAATTCAATCACGACACCTGAATACAAATGTTTCCACTGATATCAATAGTGGACATATGACACAGGATGAAATTCATGATAATTCTCTCCTTATTTGTTTCGAGCGAAGCTGTGATGATCCTCGATCCATGAGAATCTCGTAATACAAGCACCTTTCATGCTTCTTTGAACATCATCAGTTCAACTGCATGTGTGTTGAAAGTATTTTATTTCGCATAACTAGTGCCAACCATCATTTCTCCCGAAGATAATCGTTATTGTTTAGCTTGCTTCCAATGAGTTTTACAAATGTCAACTACTGTCAGTTTGTATCTCCCAAATTTCACAGATACTTTAATAATCTATCCGATCGCCCACATTGTGCATAATTTCCATGTACCTATGATAATTGTTGTCGTGTCTGTTAGAAGAGCTATTGACCTCGTGATTTGTGAAGACTCGTAGCTTTCACCATTAAGCATCTTAATTCTTTCGAATGAAGACTATTCGACTGGTGAGAGTGAGCTCAAATGGTTGAAGTGATAGTTTCTGGTAATCGTTTGTTTAGCAAGTTTGTTTTGTATGTTAGACGTTGTTACTAATCTCATCCACAATGCTTCTTTCACAGCCGAGATTGGGACTGGTAGCAACCTTAGAAGTGCATGTTGTGGAGTTGTATGAATGTTTCATTGTTGTTGATCTGATCGAAATACTTGAGTGTGAAATAATTATCACGTATATGATACTATTATTCTTAACAGCATTAAACCTACAGTAACTACGTAAGTTATTTGAATATGTTTTCGTAGTCTGTATAAATATCTGACGATTGGTAATTTGATCATAAAACCTGAATTCAAATGTCTCATTACATGTTTGATGTAACTGTTGACGACAATGCTGAACCTTAACCACCTGTTATCTAGTTTGTTTGTTTACGGTCATCCTGACATTTGCTTTTCAATAGGAATTATCCTATATTTCATTGTTGAAGTCAATTGTGCGGCTGATTTTTCTACTAATCGAAACCTATTATATTAGAATTATAACCTGATCGATGAATAGCTGATGTGGAATATGAATACATTATTATTATTCTTAAAATGTGATCCCACAGGACTTCATGAATGAGGTAACATGATAGGAAATATTTGGGACCGGTTGTTATAACTCAATTCTACTGGTTCATAATCGATCTAAAAAATTCAAATCCATTATTCCTTTTGATTTTAAGTAGATTTGAATCATATTATTTATGTTAAGTATTCGGTATATTAGTTTGGTCCTTGTAGAGTAAAACGACTCATACACTGCTGATTAATTATTCCGTCTTCTGACATTTAGTCATTGTAACTTTAGACCGATTATTGATGATTGAATAAAAATCACTATGAAATATTAGACTACACGTTCGATCCTTCATCCAACTACTACATTCATCATCAAAATTGTACAAGTATTTATAAACAGTTGTCTACGTAAGATACTCAATATCCGTTAACCGGATAACATCAGCAACAGCCTACTGTGGGAGAGGACGAACCAGCTTCCAACTGAGGAGGTAATTAGGAGAAGAAGATGGAAGTGGATAGGACATAAATTATGGAAATCACAAAACTGCATCACGAGGCAAGCCCTAACATGGAATCCTGAAGGGAAGAGCAAAGGAGAAAAGGCAAAGAACACATTACGACGGGAGATAGAAGCAGATATGAAAAGGATGAATAACAACTGGAAAGAGGTGGAAGTGATTTCCCAGGACAGGGTTAGATGGAGAATGTTGGTGGGCTGCCTGTTCGCCTCCACGAGCAGTAAAAGACACAAGTTAGTAATTGAGTATATAGTTCAGGCTTCGATGAACCACTTAAAAATTGTCACTCGTAATTACAATCAGAAGTGAATAGCTTTTTCGAGGTTATCAAAAAATAAACATCGTTTGAATATATACCACTGGTTATCCATTCAGTGTGCAATGAATATCAATTTTTTAAACTCAAGACTATCAATAGTAAGAACAATTTATTAAACAAAATGTGCATTTTATTTCCCGATTTCCAATACAAGCATTTCAATACACTTTGCAGATGGAAAGACACATTTAAAGAACGGTTTTATCAGTATGGGAGTTGTAGAGATTATTAAATGCTACTCAGATTACAAATCGATCTAAGTTAGACAACCATTGAGAACCTGGAAGCACTGAAAAATCATCTCACCTGAGTATGGAATTACTCTACATTTCTCATTCACCACTCACCACTTGAATCGAACCCATAGACACTTATCTCACGCATCGATGCGAACACTTTTGACTACTGAGCCGAAACCCTAGATTAATACCACAATGAAGTCACATGGTTGACATTCGATTCTGACTAACATTGAATTGTTTGTCATTTAGATGTGTGTTCGTCAGATGTCAGTTCAATAATATCATCCAAATATTATTTTTCATTAAAATTTATGATTTTTGGAAACGTAAATAGACCTAAAGTTGCAACAAGTTCACCGTAAACTATCGGAACATATTAGGTGTTTGGTATCATTATGTGAATTTCGCAAACCTGAGTATTGCTCCTTATCACATTTATTATGCTATCAATCTTAACAGTCCTAAAGCAGCAGCAACTTCTACGTGAGTTATTTGAACATATTTTCGTAGTGTGTATAAATATCTGATGATTGTCAATTCAATCACGACACCTGAATACAAATGTTTCCACTGATATCAATAGTGGACATATGACACAGGATGAAATTCATGATAATTCTCTCCTTATTTGTTTCGAGCGAAGCTGTGATGATCCTCGATCCATGAGAATCTCGTAATACAAGCACCTTTCATGCTTCTTTGAACATCATCAGTTCAACTGCATGTGTGTTGAAAGTATTTTATTTCGCATAACCAGTGCCAACCATCATTTCTCCCGAAGATAATCGTTATTGTTTAGCTTGCTTCCAATGAGTTTTACAAATGTCAACTACTGTCAGTTTGTATCTCCCAAATTTCACAGATACTTTAATAATCTATCCGATCGCCCACATTGTGCATAATTTCCATGTACCTATGATAATTGTTGTCGTGTCTGTTAGAAGAGCTATTGACCTCGTGATTTGTGAAGACTCGTAGCTTTCACCATTAAGCATCTTAATTCTTTCGAATGAAGACTATTCGACTGGTGAGAGTGAGCTCAAATGGTTGAAGTGATAGTTTCTGGTAATCGTTTGTTTAGCAAGTTTGTTTTGTATGTTAGACGTTGTTACTAATCTCATCCACAATGCTTCTTTCACAGCCGAGATTGGGACTGGTAGCAACCTTAGAAGTGCATGTTGTGGAGTTGTATGAATGTTTCATTGTTGTTGATCTGATCGAAATACTTGAGTGTGAAATAATTATCACGTATATGATACTATTATTCTTAACAGCATTAAACCTACAGTAACTACGTAAGTTATTTGAATATGTTTTCGTAGTCTGTATAAATATCTGACGATTGGTAATTTGATCATAAAACCTGAATTCAAATGTCTCATTACATGTTTGATGTAACTGTTGACGACAATGCTGAACCTTAACCACCTGTTATCTAGTTTGTTTGTTTACGGTCATCCTGACATTTGCTTTTCAATAGGAATTATCCTATATTTCATTGTTGAAGTCAATTGTGCGGCTGATTTTTCTACTAATCGAAACCTATTATATTAGAATTATAACCTGATCGATGAATAGCTGATGTGGAATATGAATACATTATTATTATTCTTAAAATGTGATCCCACAGGACTTCATGAATGAGGTAACATGATAGGAAATATTTGGGACCGGTTCTTATGACTCAATTCTACTGGTTCATAATCGATCTAAAAAATTCAAATAGATTAGTCCTTTTGATTTTAAGTAGATTTGAATCATATTATTTATGTTAAGTATTCGGTATATTAGTTTGGTTGTTGTAGAGTAAAACGACTCATACACTGCTGATTAATTATTCCGTCTTCTGACATTTAGTCATTGTAACTTTAGACCGATTATTGATGACTGAGTAAAAATCACATTGAAGAATTAGAATATACGTTCGGTCGTTCATCCAATAAAATGATACAGCTTGATCTACATTACTTAATGACATTCAAATACCAATTTCTAATTAGATTTATGATTTTACTATTCTTGACAGCAGCAAACCTTCACCGTAAGTTGTTCGTATTAAACCGTCATACTGTTTTGTTTGATCTGTTTTATGAAAGTTTTGAGATCGCCCCTATTGATCCAGTAACATTGTTCAGTTTTCAATGTTTACTAACTATGATTTCACATTGAGGAAAAGTAGACTACAAACAGATCAGACACTATGCTTGTTCATTTTGTGTATATTTCAGTAGAGTATAACTGATATCAATAACTGAAAATTGTTGTTTGAACTAACCATCTCATTAACCAATAATCTAAATCTTTTGTCTGTTGATTGAAATTCATCAAAAGCTTTACATTATTGAATGATGAATTCTATGAACATATGAAAAGTGAAGCTGATTCAAACAATAGTTTATTCACATAGGTTGAAAGTACATATTGAGGTTGAAAGAGACATAAAAACGACTTATAGCTCAGGTGAATGCTTTCGATGTTATTTCATTGTCTGAGTTGAATGATTTATTTTCGAGGCTTTTTTGGTCATCCCGAACAACTTCAATGGTGTCTGCGTCGTAGAAGGGGTTTCTCAATTATTCCACAGGCTTTTAGGCAGTTTGTCTTGATAGACTTATTTATGATTCATTGACTTTAAAGATTTTGTTATCATCAAATGTGCTTGTATTTCTGCTGACAATCATATGTTGTAGACCTCCGACCATCTGTTTGATTAACGTTTTTCGTACAGATTAACAGATCGGTTATATGTCAATGTGTTAGTCGGATGTTGAATGTTGTAAACGCTTCGCTTCTAAAACTTCTCTGGGATCTCTAGAATCCCCTTAATCAAAAATACCAATGTTTTTTCTCAGTGTACTTCATCTCCATGACCATCCACGTGCATTGTGATGATTGATAATAAATGATGTATTTTTACTATTAGTTTGTGTTCATGTACGTTTAATTGAAGAGGACGTTCAATTAATCTATTACAGTGTTTCTCATACTTGATTCAATTTATTCTAAAAGCGATGTTATGTCATCTACCTTGCATGTTCTTATATTGATCTGTGTAAGATTGAATGAAGCGATTGTGTTGTGAACTCCAAAATAAGTGAACACGAGAATACTGTTATTGTAGAAAACGTAATTGATGGTCGAATTGACAAAGGTTATATACTTCAGAACTCTGCCTGTAGCTCGTCTACAGTTACTGCCGATCCCAAGTGTGGGTAAAGGAGGAGGGTTGAGCGTGGAGTCAGCACCCCTATTCCGTAGAGAAAAATCTTGCCAAAAAACGCCAACCAGTTTAAACAAAGTAAACAATTTGAACTCTGTCCTGGGAGTTGAAGGAAGAATTACGACGTCTCATGATGAAAGCCGAGATTCTTTGGAAGTTACGAGACTGATGCCCCTTTTAACAACCAGAGCAACAATTTTTGTAGGCACATGGAACGTCCGGACAATATGAGAGACTGTGAAAACCACCGGACATCGAAGCAGCACACACTGATTTTCCTATATCTGTCACTCCACCAACGATCGAAGAAGTCAAGATGGCAACCAGACAAATCAAGAAGGGGGAAGCAGCAGGATCTGACAATAAACCAGTCGAGGCACTCAAGAAACTGCAAGTATGCTTCACGTTCTATTCAGGAGGATTTCGGGAGGGGAACAAGTGCCGACAGACTGGGTAGAAGGACACCTCATCAAGATTCAAAAGAAAGGAGATCTGAGCAAATGTGAGAATTACAGAGGCATCACATTACTGTCAGTACCAGGAAACGTTTCCAACAGAGTTTTGCTGAATCAGATGAACGACCCAGTAGACGCTCAGCCCCGACATTAACAGATCGGAATCCGTGAGGATCGGTCGTGCACAGACCAAATCCCAACACTATGGATGATTATTGAATAATCATTTGAAAGGAATTCGTCACTATACATTACTTCCTTGACTATGGGAAGGCGTTAGACAGTGTGGATAAGAGAATCTTATGGAACCTTCTTCGACACTATAGAGTAACTGAGAAGATCGTCAATATCATACGGAATTCATAAGACGGACTACAGTGCATAGCCTTGTTGTATTTTCGGATCTTGATTCTTCCCTTGTGCATGTTGAGGCCTACTGATGCTGTGACTGCTGGTACACTAGTTGTCTTCATCTGAATTTGTTCGTGTTTGTGGGACAGAAGAGCCAGGTCATTCAAATGTCATTTTCCACCAATAATTATGATTTTTCTAAACTTAAACAGACCTAAAGTTGCAACAAGTTCACCGTAAATTATCGGGACATATTAAGTGTTTGGTATGATTATTTGAATTTTATAAAATTGATCAAGTCACTTGAGTATTGCTCCTTATCACATTTATTATGCTATCAATCTTAACAGTGCTAAACCTGCAGCATCTAATACGTAAGTTATTTGAACGTATTTTGGTAATCTGTATAAATATCTGACAATTAATAATTTGATCATGATACCTGAATACAAATGTTTCCACTGATATCATTAGTGGACATATAACACAGGATAACATGCATGATAATTCTCTCCTTATTTGTTTCGAAGGAAGCTTTGATAATCCTCGATCCATGAGAATCTCGTCATACAAGCACATTTCGTGCTTCTTTGCACATCATCAGTTCAACTCCATGTGTGTTGAAGGTATTTTACATCGCATGACCAGAGTAAAACATCACCTCTCACGAAGACGATCTTCATTGTTTAGCTTGCTTCACAAATGCAAACTACCGTCAGTTTGTATCTCCCGAATTCCACATTGTGTGGATATTCCATGTACCTTTAATAATTGAAGTCCTGCTTGTCAGAAGAGCTATTAACCTCGTGATTTCTGAAGACTCGTAGCTTTCACCATTAAGCATCGTAATTCTTTCGAATAAAAACTATTGGACTCATGAGAGAGAGAGAGCTCAAATGGTTGAAGTGATAATTTGTGGTAAGCGTTTGTTTAGCAAGGTTGTTTTGTAGGTGAGATGTTGTTACTAGTCCCATTCACAATCCTTCCTTTTCATCTGAGTTTGGGACTAGTAGCAACCTAAGAAGTGCTTGTTGTGGAGTTGTATCAATGTTTCACCGTTGTTGCTCTGATCATAATTCCTGAGTGTGAATTGTTAATCACGTATATGATGCTATTATACTTAACAGTGCTAAACCTGCAGCATCTACTCCGTAAGTTATTTTAACATGTTTTCGTAATCTGCATAAATATCTGACGATTGTTAATTTGATCATGACACCTGAATTCAAATGTTTCATTACATGTTTGATGTAACTGTTGACGACAATGCTAAACCTTCACCACCTATTACCTAGGTTGTTTATTTACGATCATCCTGACATTTGCTTTTAAATAGGAATTATCCTATATTTCATTGTTGAAGTCAATTGTGCGGCTGAATTTTCTTACTAATCAAAACCTAATTTTTTATAATTATAACCTGATCGATGAATAACTGATGTGGATTATGAATACACTATCAATATTCTTAAAATGTGATCCCAGAGGACTTCATGAATGACATAACATCATTGGAAATTAACGAGTTGGATTGTTTTGAGCCAAATATACTTGATCATATATGATTTCTCAATAGTATTGTGATAAGTTATGATATTATAATAATAAAGGGAACAGTAAGTTTTCCAATTTTTTTTAGAGATTGTTGATTAGTCTTCATGAATTTGCTTTCTAGTGGTTAGTAGCCTAAATCCGAAATTCGGAGGTTTCTTATATTCTCCTTCATCCACCTACACTAAAGTAGCGTCAGTATAATCTGCTACTATAGTTGAATTGAACATAATTTGTTGTCAATATTTAGTTACTAACTGTTGAATATGTTGTTATTATTACTTTTTTTTAATATCAGTAAGAAGTGAGTAATTTGTCGTTTCTCTTTTCCAAAGGTGTACTTTATTATTTAATGTAGATATTGGTTCTTGATTAAAATTTTTCTGTATACATGATAATGAGTAGTATTGTAGTGAAAGAGAACACAAGTGGGAACAATCGACTATTATTTGAACATCAAAATTACAGAACATCTTAGGAAAATCTAAGAACTATAAAGTAAATGCTTCGTTTGCAAAATGTCATTCAATCGTCTCAAACTTCATCGTTCTTTCGATTTCACATCAATCATTCTCTGTTCTCGTTCTCTTTCTTTCGATTTTCTTAACCTTCTGCTGCCAGACATTTCATTTCCGGTTGGTGGTACATACTACTTATGTAGTGAATGAGAATATAAGTGAGGACAACCGATTATGTATTTAGCACAAATTACAAAGTTGCTTGATAAAATAGAAAAACTGTACTCTGATACCTCGTTTGCAAAATGTTCATTAATTGTCTCAGGCTTCATTGTTCATGGATTTCCATACCAGTTGCTTTCCGTTGATGTTCTTCCCTTCTCGATCTTCTCAATCTTCTGCTGCCAGATATACTATTCCTGAATTACGGTATATACTACTAATGTCGATATAAATAGCCCACATCACACTTATATCTTTTGACATTAATAGCATACACCACAGTGTTTATTTGGATTGTAATTTGATTAGTTTGAAGATATCGATAGTAATATTAACTAAGATGACTGTGCTCATGTCTTTCTTCACAAATAAAGATTAATTTTAATCACAGTGTTTTTACCCACCTCCCTTAGTATGTGCTCACAGTGATTAAACTATTAACCGACCTTAAATCGAAATGTAGTGAGATTTAATGAAGGGTGGTATATGTAGATTTAGAGAGTGGATTACTTACTGAAAACAGTCTTTAAATATCAGTCTACATTAAAATGGACTGAAATTTTGACTAAAGACTATTAAGCTTTAATGCACCAAGTAAATACAGTATGATCTCTGTAAGACCTGAGACTCATGGAATATACATTACGTCATCTGTACTTACATACTGTCAGTGTTCATGAAATTACAGTTGTTGGGAATTTGCAATAAGATTTTTTTTTTCTATACATCATCTATGAATATCCAGTTATTTTAAAAGTTACCCATTATTGATCTTTAATATTTCAATGAGCTTACTGTTATAGCAACATAGTTGAAGACTTTAATATCAATAATAAAATTCAAACAACCCTTCTATCGTTTAAGGAAGAAAATTCTTTTCGATTCCAAAGTCAGGGAATACATTTACAGAAGGACATTTATTGAAGGTCAAATAAGTCCCTAAATGATCTATCGAGTTGAACATTTGGCAGATAAAGCTCGATACTGTAACGGAAAATGAGTTCATTTATATTTTCATAATGAACGTACAACACCTAACTGCGTCGCAATGCAAGCCCTCACATGGAATCCTGAAAGCCAAAGGAGAAGAGGAAGACCAAAGAACACATTACGCCGAGAAATGGAGACAGACATGAGAAGAATGAACAAAAATTGGGTAGAACTAGAAAGGAAGGCCCAGGACAGAGTGAGTTGGAGAATGCTGGTCGGCGGCCTATGCTCCATTGGGAGTAACAGGCGTAAGCAAGTAAGTAAGTAAGTAATGAACGAACAAACAAACAGATATGGTTCAACCAACTACCGTTTATGAATAAACGAAAAGTTGACAGCACTCATTTTTTTCACTTGCCTCTAGTATTAGAAAGTTTATCTTTGAACATATTTTATAAAGTTCGAATTTTATTTTGTGTAAGTGATTTTGTATGGTCAAACTAAATGTACTATCACTGATTGTCCTTATTGTAGACCACATGATGAACGGTATGTTAAATGAAAGTTCGTTGTTGAATGATTTTATAACATGGATAAATCTCTGTGAACATTACATGATAAAGAACTGTTTCATTTTTATAAACTGAACAATTGACTACTTTCTTTTGGACATCGATACTCATAAAGATCATTGTGTCTATACGAATGAATATTTCTAAACGTTTATGCGATTTGTATAATTGTAAAATGGTTGGATTATCGGCTTTCATAACCTATCAGTTCTACTTACGTCAAATCCCGATCCCAGATGAAAGATAATTGTCAACTGATTCGGCTTAATTGGTAGACGCCTGATATCATACTGTTCAGAATTTTGAAATCAGGTTGTAAATATTATTGAATGTTGTCTGATTGTTTGCTTGTATCTTCCCATTGTTGTTCAAGACTGCAATAAACCAGTCTCTTTCTGATATATCTACATTCTGGGCGGACTGCCTCGATATTGCCTTAAGTCACAAGCATTTTGAGCAAAGATGGATAGTGGCTAGCAGTGGAATCGTCAGCTGGATGTACCTGCATCTCAGAGCTGACATTCACTCCATGACTTGAACCCAGCACCGTTCGCCTCAAATGTCATCGCGTTATCCACTTAGCAAGAACGAAACGCGCGTCCTGAACTCCACACTTGCCACCATCCATCGTTGCCATTATTTCTATTATTGAATATCTCCCTCCTTGCTAAACTTGTTTGAAATTATTAAATCAAGTTTCAATAATGATGTGTACAAATAATAACATTGTTAAAATCATTAATATAATGAGAACAGTATCAAATACTTGACGAAATTGAGCTTAATTAGTAATCTCAGTTATTTTAAACTACATTTAATTATCTTAAACATTAAGTGTTTGTTTTGATTAAAGTGCTGTGCTGGCTGCGGCGGCTGTCCCGTAAGTTGGCCATGTTCTATTTATGATTTAATTATTTGTTTCTACAGGTTGTGAGTAAATTTGAAAGTCATTGTTTCAATAATTTTTCTGATGATTAGGGTTGGTTAGCAAAGTACTTTTTACGGGATAGGGTTGTTAACTTCATGATCAACCGTACTTCTTTACCAAGGCTTAGTACTGGCAGTAACCGTAGAAGGGATTCAGCGGAAGTTCTAAAACTCATAGAGGAAAAAATATAAAAATTAAAGCATTCATTGTGTATACTTCAAATGATTTAAAAGTAACTTTTTGTTGTATCTCTGATTTTACTGGGGTTTAGGGATGGAGTATTGTTATGAACCTAGAAACTTGCGTATGTGATAAGCTTCACAAGTATCTAGCGTACTGTACGTAGCCGTTATCTATTAAGATTCGATAAGAAATAAAAGCCAATGAACTAGATAAGCTGTAAGGATTAGATTTAGCAGTTAATAAGTAACAAAATGTTGTGGCATTCTATCAGTTAGATTAGTGAAAATAACGTACCACTTAGCAGTTAGCATATCTGAAGGTGTTGCCATATTCAGTAGCAAACTTTAAATTTCAAATACGTCAAAAAGTAAAAAAAAGAAGTGTTATAACGCTAGGGTTTCTTGTTATAACAGTCCTTTCACTTTTTACACGTATGTGGGACGTTAATTTACCTTAGACGAATATCTACACTAGATTTCCCACCCAGTGTCTATTCTACAGGACTTCAACACAACTCAGATCAAGAACACGAGATAAGCCTGACTAGAACGTCAATATATTTCCACACCGAAATCCGACACAAAGAACAGTCAATCAATAACAGTCAGGATAGGGGAATATGTATAACACATATAACACCTGTCATCCTATCTAATGTCTGACTCAGCAAAACAACCAATCATTGTCATTCTCGCCCACACATCAAGAAGCTAGAGTAAACACAAAGTTACAACAGATATTAGCGAAAAAAAGAAGTAAAGGAGCATGTGAAGAAATTCCATACTACTCTTAATCAACAATGCATAACAACAATAATATCATATATAAACTACCAAAATATTTCATACCTATTCTGACATCTTTTCACTGTATTTCTAATGAATAATCACAGTATCGTACTTGGAGTTATTGGGTAAGAAACAAAAATATTGCTTGATTAACCTTGTATTGGTTGTTTGAACCTTCCCGTTAATATTTGGTACAGCAATTGATCAGTCACTTTTAGCATACGTGCATCCTGCTTCAATATTCTCATCAAGTCACTAGCATTATAATCAGAGATGGATGGTAATATGTAGTGGAATTCAGGATACGCGTTTCGTCCTATTTTGGATTAGTCATCTGGATATAACTGCGTCCCAGAGCTGGTGTGGGTTGCTTACATCCACATAAGTAGTATATGACGATGATCAGTCAGAGAATGTATTTCACTAGAAGATCGATAAGGAAAAAACAGAAACGAAACGCGATTGGTATAAAAATGCATGAACGATAATAATCGGAGACTATGGACTGATATTTACGGAAGGAACGGTCAATATTGAGACAATTGATTGATAGTTTGCAAATTAACTATTTATTTTATGGTTATCAGATTTTAGTGAGATAGTCTGTAATTTTTGTGTAAGATACATTCGATTGTCCCTCACTCGTTATCTTGTTCACTACACAACTACTGCAAACATTATCAGTACATTCTTGAAGGAATAGATGGAAATTCTAATAAACATTGGGTAAATTTACGGAACTAAGTATTTCTGAACCTCAAATACAAAATAATTGAATGTAAATACAGTTTACAGTACAGGGCATATAAGAAGAGTGCTATTTAAAAAGGGAGTTATACACGGTAAATGAATAAAATTTACATTTATATGAACAGGGAAGTGATTGGTTTTATACTGTGAGTTCAGTTTTTATTGTATAATTTGCATAAAATACAATTTTAATTGGTTTCATTTAAAGAATAATATTATTTTGTGTAGTCAAGATCATGAGTCAATTGAAGCTAGATCACCGTGGAAAACCTGGAATCACTGGACGGCCGTTTCGTCCTATTGTGGGACTCCTCAGCGGTGCGCATCCACGATCCGGTACCTATCTCCACAAATCCCCCTTGTGATAAAGAATGATATTCGGATGGTGTACAGAAATGTTGTACTTTATAATTTGACATGTGATTTTGATAACAATGATGAAGTAATTCACATTGAAATAAACCACTGAAATGGTAATATCAGTTTTAATGTTTTCTTATTAAACAAACATGTACTACTGATTCTTTTAGTCTTTTAATGAAACAATTATAATCATCTGTATATTGTTTGAGTTCTACGTATGGGATTGTAGATGTACACTGCTGAGTAGTCCTATACTAGGATGAAACGGCCGTTTAGTGCTTTTAAGTTTTTAATAGTGATCTAACATTGATCGGTTCATGATCTCAATTGACGTATAATTTTATTGTTACATCAGATTTTGACAACTTTCTTCTGCTGTGTAAAAGATAATCATCACGATATTGACTGTCCTTATTTCTTGAAGATATTTCAATTTTTAAGATCCTTTTTTTCTCCGTTGGAACTTATTGTAAAAAATTATGGATCCTATTATATTTATCTGACTACAACTTGATGTTGTCTATTAAGTAACTTAACTTTGATGGTATGCAGTGACATGAAAAGTATAGATAGCTGATACTCTAATTAGAGATGGAAACAGAATTGAGTAGCTTCAATCTATAAATGCTTAAACATTTTGAAATCATGGTTGTGTTTTTTTAGTCAAACCATCATGCAGAAGTTTGTCAGATAAATTTTCTTAGATGAATAATCAACATTTAACTGACAATTTCCTATAAAGACTAATTACTTCATGCAAAGCTTTAGGAGTAGAAACGCTATCACCATTAAGTTATCAGTTATTTGGTTAATTCGATACTAAATTAATTATTAGTAAGGGGTTGTGGAGATTGTTAAGTTTTTGATTGAGATCATGAATCCATCAATAGTAGACCACCATCGGAAACCTGGGAGTATTGGATCATCATTTCATTCATAGTATGAGACTCCTCAATAGTACGCATCCACGATCCCTCACATGGGATTCGAGCCCAGGACCTTCGGTCTTGTGTATTAACGCTTCATCTCTAAACCACTGAGCTGGCATCCATCTGTGTTATTGTTTAACTTTAACCAATCCACGAGATTGTGTAACGGTCCTCCATTATCTTCAGTGAGTAACTACCTCACAACAGACATGGATGAACTCCACTAGCCAATGCTTCTCACTTGAACTACAGGGAATATGTCTTGTTTAACGGTTATATTTTGACTTCATTACATAAATACTGTAACATTTAATATCGACTAACCATTTTTTATAAATGTTGAGAACCAAAGATAATTTCAGTCTTGTATAAATTGGATATTTAAAGTGTCATGTTACATAGGATGACTTTAAAACTACATGTCAATAATCATTTACAGTGTTTATAGACTGATTATAAAGGTCTAACAATTTGTTATAATTCTCTACATTTCGGAAAAATCCTCCAATATCAAGTTAAGTATTCTGAAGTAGTGTAGTTATTTAAATTCTAGTTCGCTCTTGTAGTGCCGTGCTTCGCGAATCGTTCAGCTCGATAACCGTTATAATACAAATCTTAACGGTGCATAAAATCAGAAGGCAAAGAGAAGCGGCAGCTACAGTTTATTGTCAAATAACGCAGGCCAGAAAGTTATAAGCACATGAACATATATCAGAGAGCGAAACAAAAATGACACGCATTGGAGATGGTGGGTAAGCCAACTCACTTTAATCAAGTGTTAGTCAATATTTATAGTCAGATAAGACTAAGTTACAGACATGTGATAAAGAGGATAAGAAGTGTACACACATACGCTCATATAAAAATAGTCAGGGTTAATAAGTAAATAATTAACAAGGTCAGAACGGAATTCATGAATCAATTGAAGCTAGACCACCAGTGCTTCCAGGCTTTCCATGGTCGTTTAGCTTCAATGGATTCATGATCACAACTGTTAAAAATTACTATAATATCCACGAAAAACCCATTCTGATTTTAAATTTTTTCTTTATTTTCAGACAATACATAGCTAGCTAAGCCTCAGGCTTTTCTCAATACCTAAATTGCTGAGTATTGCTTCTCAAAAGGAGAGTATTATTACAAAAGTTAACTGAAATATAAAAATTACCATTGAAAGTAAAAAAAACATGTTTAACTTTCTCATCTAAAAACTAACGTTTTGTTTGTTGTCAAATAAATTTATTCTGACTGTTTATTTGTTATAACTTGTGACCTGAGTGCCCAGTTAGTGTATAACGTGATGATTCCCACCAATTAGAGAGCAGTGATTTATCGGAGCAGTAACAGACAAAACCCGTACGAGCAGTCTACAGTCCTTATCGGTCCTGCTTTTCACCTAGCCCATCCAGTTACTTCCAAAACACCAATAACAGCCTCTCTAGTAGTCTAGTCTTCTGTCTTCTCTCTTGCGACGTTGCGGGTTCGATCATTCAAGTAGTCTAGTAGTACGCGGCATAGCAAGAATCAAAGCTCTATATATAACAATTATCATACCTCGTTTAATAATTTCAAATATGGGGATCAACGTATTTAGAAAAATCGAAGTTTACTTATGTCATTTTCAGACCAAAGATAGTAAACATGTTTGAAGTGATTGTAATGATCAAGTAATTCATTTTGTCTTGTTAGCTATTATTATTCAGTTGTATTTTCAGAGTATTTTTCAATTAAATTAGCATCGATAGCTCATAATGCCTGAGTTAAGTGAATGAATAATGTAAATTCGGGTTAGCAATGACTGTTTGAGTAATTAATGCTAAACCAAAAACTACTAAATATGTAAATTATTGTGAAAAAAACAGCACCAAGCGAAACACAAGCTGAACAGAATATAGAAGTCAATAGCTTGATTAGTAGACGTAGTGAGTGTGAAACAAACCTCAAGAAACTGAGATGCCAGATCACTTAAAATGGAATTAAAACAAAGGTGTCAGACAATTTATTGAAGAAATTATAACTAAACAATTTATCCCTATTTTGATGTTCTAATCAAAGGAGTAAGTCATTAATAAGTAATGTTATCAAATGAAGAGTCAGAAACTCTTTTATAGACCATTGGATGACTGTAAATAAGAACCGTATTTATAATTACTGTTGTTAACAAATGTAACAGTAAAATTGTGGTGTGCTACTTATATCGACATAAGTAGTATACAACGTTAGTCAGCAATGGAATGTCTAGCAGCAGAAGATCAAGAAGCAAAGAACGGGAACAGAAAGTAATTGGTATGGAAATGTAGAAACAATGAAGTCTGAGACGATTGACTGATATTTGCAAAAGGAACAGTCAGGTTTGAAACAACTGATTAACATTTTGCAAATTAAGTATTTATTGTATAATTCTGAGATTTTACTAAGGTGTTCTGTAATTTTGTGTTCAAATACATTTGATTGTCCCCACTTGTGTTCTCGTTCGGAAAACAATGACAGATTACTTAGGAGTTGTGTAAGCTTACAATATGATTTATCTGTACATTATCATACTTACACCTGTTCCCTATCATGGAGGAGCTCAGGCCGCCCACCCACATTCTACATCCAACTCTGTCCTAGATAATCACTTCCAGTTCTTTCCAGTTGTTATTCATCCTCTTCATATCTGCTTCTATCTCCCGGCGTAATGTGTTCTTTGGCTTCCCTCTTTTCCGCTTCCCTTCAGGATTCCAAAATAAAGCTTGCCTCGTGATGCTTTTAGTGATTTCCATAATGTATGTCCTATCCACTTCCATCGTCTTCTCCTAATTACCTCCTCAGTTGGAAGCTGGTTTGTCCTCTCCCACACTAGGCTGTTGCTGATGTTATCTGGTTAACGGATACTGAGTATTTTGCGTAGACAGCTGTTTGTAAATACTTGTACAATTTTGATGACGAATGTAGTAGTTCGCCACGTTTCAGCTTCGTACTAAACATTATCATGCATTATTGAAATCTTGGTGCACATATTCAAGAAAAAATTTAAATCAGGTAGAGTGGTTAAGTAGGACGGCATTAAATATGTTTGGTAAGGAAGTAAAGACACCCAGTTTTACCGAAATGTTGTTTTAGCTAAATTTTGAGAACAGATGACATAACTACAATAATTTAACTATGAATAATAATGCAAATGATAATAAATGCCATCCATACAAAAATACATGATTACAGTTGTTAACGCATAGGGTTTCTGATAACCATGCCAAATAAACTGAACTGAAATTATTACAAAGGCTTGGATAAAGTAATTACTGGTTAACTCCAAGGGTAGATTATTTGGAATAAAGCCATGAGTGAGTACAAACTTCAAGTATCTGTTATGCAGAGATAAATATTAAGCAAAAGTAAACTTTCTTAACAATCCTATCAGAGGTACAATTATTAAATAATTAGATTCTAACACTTTTTTATTCCCCTACTTGTAAGCTATCACTTGACTCATAAACTGTTATTGTGTATCTTACCTTTCCCAGATTTTTGTTAATTTATTACAAACCTACCAGTGATCCCTTTTCCACTTATGGAACAGTTATGCCCACATTGTAATTTCATAATTCTGTTGATGTGTGGTCAGGACTTTGCTTTATATTATCATATGAATGACTTGTAAATCTGGACTGTATGTTAGGAAGTTGTCTACTTGCTGAGTTCTCTATTCTTGCTATTGGGTGAGCGAGCGAGCGTGGGAAACGTCATTCTGGACAAATGGTTATTCACTATTACTCTAGCCTGCTATCTCATAGTTAGCGTGTTATTAGTTACCCGAAAGTCATTGGTACTGGATAGACGAGCTAATCAATATTCTAATTAGATCAATAGAAATGCTCTCCTATCTTACAGTTCAATCTCATGGGTCTCAACTGAGTAAACTAGAAAATCTAATTGTTCACACCGACAAATCAGTATCACATTCAATAAAATGGGGATAAAGATTTTGTAGGTTGGAAGCTGAGCGGAATCCCATCAACGTGATCACAAATTTTCTATAAAATAAACATAAAGTATGAATGTGATTCATCTTTGTTCAGTACCAGACAACCTATTTTACTTGAGTTCTAATTGATGTCGATTTATTGTACCTCAACCTGCCATTCTCATATGGAGGATTTCTGAAAAGTCTATCATTTACTAAGATATCTTTTTAAAGTTGAATTCTAAGACATCTCTACCAAATGTGAAATACAGTTGAAGTGAAACGATATTTAGAAAAGCATATACCATCATTACTTTATTACGAAAACAGAGACACAGTATTAATGTGAACAAAGATGTTTTTAATAGTACTGTGTTGTTAGTGTAAATATTTGAAAGGAAAATATGGAATGCAGAGATGGATAGTGGCTAGCAGTGGAATCCGGGACGCGCGTTTCGTCCTATTTGGGACTCGTGAATTAAGGCTATATCGAGGCAATAAGCACAGTATGCACATATGCCAATTAGAGACTGACCAGTTGCAATCCTAACACATCGATGGGAAGATTCAAACAAACAACACTAAATGAATGAAAATATGGAATGTTGTTGCATGGCGGCCTGTTTAAACATCTGGGCTACCTGTTCCTATCATCTAGATATTTCAACAAGTTATCTAATTTCGTTTGTTTTAATGCATCATTATGCCTATTAATCGCACAACCTATTCAGGTGCGTTTCTGAAAAGTGTAAGACCTTTCGCTGTAAAGGTTACAGAAGGCTTAATCAGAGATATCGTGGTTGCTGGCAATATGCAGCGAGAAGAATGTACATTATCCAGATGTCGATTGCCTGGGTTGCTAAGTTCTAACTGGCGATCACTCAATATTTATCGTCAGGAAGGACGAAGAAGTAAGAAACGGAAACTTGTTGAAGTACTTTGTGCTGAGAATTCAATATTGTACCAAAAATATGATATTGAATAAAGCTAATAATAATAATGATAATAATAATAATAATAATAATAAAAATTACACCGAACCATATATATGTCAATTACAAGTATTGTAAAATATAATTAAAGTCAATAGTGCTGTTTGAGCGTGTAATTGATCAATTTGGGCATACTGATCTGTCAAAGGAAATAGAAGACCCAAAATAGACCAAATAAGAATCAGAATTCAGATTGGCAACTTAAAACAAGACATTGGTCAATGGTCTCAAGATAGTAACATGTTTATTCTTAGGCAAACGAATATTACATATAATTTATCTCCTTTCAATCTATAGTATCTACATCAATTTCATAAATGTAGTTGTTCGATATATTTATTCAAATAGTGAAAAGATGTTTAACCACTGGAAATGTATATGCATATAAACAAAAATACTTCACTGAAATCATGAACTCACCAATATTAAACCACCATCGAAAACGTGGAAGCACAGGACGGCCGTTTGGTCCCAGTATGGAACTTTTCAGCTGAACGGAACGACCGTTCAATACTTCCAGTTTTCAGTAGTGGTTAAACATTGATCAGTTCAGGATTCCAATACAAAATCAACCATCTCCACAACCGTATACTGATAACATACAATTCAAATTCATTTCAGTTATTTAATAGAATCTCTGTATGAAATGCATAACCCCCCTGACTTCCGACTTGATGGTACAGTACAACTATGACGCTCGTTTTATTATCCCACACATAAATACTCCGAACACTCCTTAAATATTGTTCGCGCTAAGATGTAACATCACGATGAAAGCCGACAAACAAAAGGTACGAAACTGAAACGTTTGTTTTCTCGACAACTTACAATCATAAACAATTCTCTCGCCTCACAATTCCTTGGAGAGCTGAATCAGGAGCCTTCATATAAACGTTGAAAATGTCATGTTTACAATCTGTCACAAGTAAATATTTGTCAGTGAATTGAATTTCCTACCGTTGTAAGCAACTCACACGTTTAAAAAAGTGATTTATTTAGACAGACTACTCGTAAGTAGACAATAATGTGAAAGAAAATATTGTCTGGCGCAACATACCATATCATCCACATAGGTTTCGGTGGTCTGTGGTTATCCTTTTTTTTATAAACAACTTCAGTAAGATGCCTCTGATTATTCCTAATCGACATGTTAGGCAATAAGCTTCACCTTTTTCAGACCTGAGGAAATTTCAAGTGACATGTAAATATTTATAACCTCAAATGTAGGCTTAGTATTTTTTGTTACAACAGAAATTTAAATATAATTATAAATTTCTAAAAGTTATAGGATGGTATTCAGTTCCACGATTTTTAGAGGAATACATATCATATTACTGAGAAATTACGTTGTGACAAGGGAATTTTTTAATGCTTCCACTATCGTGCATGCAAATCTGAGTTCGTTGTTTGACTTTCTAAGCTCCATTACTTGTGATTAGTTTATTTGTTCCCGAAAAACCTCATAATTCACACCTATTAACAAACAATACTTGGACCTGATATAACCCAAATTGTTTATTTCGTACATAGTCCCTCCTGTGATTTAATTATTTTTCATTCACTTTAAGGATACTTTAATGACTCTGGTGTGAGACCGAAGGTCCAAGGTTCGAGTTCCGCCTTCATGATCATGAATATGCACTTCTGAGGAGTCCTTAAACGGTCGTTCTGGGCTTCCAGGCTTCTAATAGTGGTCTAACACTGATTGTTTCATGATCTCAATAAAAAACTCAACTATCTTCACAAACTTATACTGATATTCTCCTATCTGTTTGAATAGTGTAAAGCCAAACAAATCATGTGACAGATTAACCGTTCTTATATTATCGGTTATTCTGTATAGCTTCACATGTTTGTCCAGACCAATCACATCAACCGTATTATCTTTATCTTCGTAGAATTTATTATTTGCCCTTATACGTGCATCCGTTCAGATACGTTTTCTCTGCACATGTGATTCACTGCCTGTGTGTTTTTGTATTTTATACATGAACAATTTTTCTTATATATACTTAGTCGTGCTTACACTAAACAATCTGACTCTAATCATTCTCACTTATGTATATATTTGGCTGCTTATTTTTGAATGCCTGAATATTAAAAATCCAGCTATATTTTGCATGTAGCTTTTTAACACCATCCTTGTTCATTTGTGGTTACCCCGAAATATTGTATACGAAATCAAGTGTGGAATCTACATGTAAACGAAGTCAATCAAGGGTCACAATACACCTAAAACTTTCAACAATCAGAATTAGATATTCATCAAAATTTTGTGCATTATCAAAATAAATCATTTGGTGGGTATCGAGGTCCCACTCAAAATGGTCAACTAATAGCTCACTAAATATATACATTTCGTATTTTATTACCTAATATTTCGGCACATGATCACAAGTAGTATATTCAAGTAATTAGTCTTTTTGATTGGGATCATGAATCAATTGATGTTAGACGATGATTGAAAACATGGAAGCACTGGACGGCCGTTCCATCCTATTATGGGACCCCTTAGCAGTGTGCACTCACGATCTCGCACGCAGGACCTTCGGGCTCACGTGTGAACGCTTAACCTCTGGGTCACTGGGGTGGCACCCAACGGTCTTAATGTCTAAGGATAAGTTTCGTAACTCAGATGAAGCCAATACCCCAGAATAAATAAATTCGACTTATTTATTCTTTGAAAAAGTGGCTTACATGAAGTCAAGAGACGTCAGAAAATTTTAATTTCTCTATCCACTTGCAATTTTACAAATATCTTATTTTAATTAGAAACACTTCCTATGTCTATAATTTTATTATCATTACTCAGTTATCACTGCCAATTTACTTAAACATTCTAATTTGAAAAACTGAATAATACCACATATGATATCATTCACAAGTAAACATTTACATGGTTCAAATAGGGTAACGAATTATCCAATGTTTCATCTAAAGAAACTTTGGTTTGTTAAACGAACTACTAGTAAGTAGGCTAATTCGCATGAATAAATATGATGAAATATAACATTTTAAATTCATGGGATTAAATATCGTCTGAGGCAATGGGGTATATCGTTCATAAGAGAGGTAAGGTATATGTCACGATAGGAAAATTAAATACTGAGCTCTGTATTAACAAAAAGTGACATTTAAGTAATAAGGACCAAATATTTAACTTCAGTTAACTTTGGTTGGATGGATTTGAGTTCAATGAATCTTTCATTAATCACAGTTATCGTTTGTCTTCATAACTTCTTTAAAGCTTTCAAACAGTCAGTTCACTTCAGTTCAGAAGTTGTAAACTTTATGGTTTTACTGCATTCCAATAAATTTATATTTTATATATATCCATGATAACACTATGAAACATTTTGTTTATTCAGAGTTGGATAGAAGTTTCTCAGAAACATCTAGAAATTGAAGGGTGACGCGCCACTTATTCTCCTACTATGTTTAGTATGGTTCCAGAAACATCCGGAAGCCCAAGGTCATCTGACGTGATATATATGCTATATATATGTTCTTAGAAAAAATGTAAAGAAATTTCGAAAAAATACAATGAAAATGATATTTACACATGACGTGAAGTGTAGATGAATTCTGTTGTGTTATCATTTGAAAATACTTTTGTCTATGTAAGGAATTTATAATATACACACGACATACACTTTTATTGACTAAAAGCAGTGGAAAGTTTAACACATCCAACTAACAGCGTACAGTTCACATGAGTTTAACTCAGGTCTAACAGATATATCTTATTTGAAGTAGGCGTCATAGAATGAAGGGATTCGGAAACTGATTAAGCAATAACGTTGACAAGTAAACTTACAACTCACCTTCACAAACATTTATCATCTGATGTCCCATCGTAGGATAAACACTCTTGTTACCGTTCCAAATTTGTTGTTAAATACTGATGGCAAAACGTTTGCACGATCTTCTCATCTTAACAGTCAGTTTGTATCAACATTATGTATCAATTTGAGGAATTCTGAATTCCTATTCACACCACCTCATCATCATGTTGAAATGACCACTTATTTCTTAATATTTCAGTCACAAAGCACAGATAAATCATGTTATTGGTAAAAGAATCTCCATACAATCGAGTCAGTTGTCTCAAATATATTTCAGCAAACATTCGATTAAATCAATGTAAACCGATATAAAGACAGGTCACTGAAGAGCACTTCCCTCTCAATCATCCCATTCACCACCAAATATATGGTAGTCAGTATTTCACACACGTGATTGTGATGAGTTCCTACTCTCAGATTACAAAATATTGAATTTCCTATCATCGATGTAACTCACCGATGACTCGAGAATATGTGGTTAGGATGAACAGCATTCCAGAATGATTTCAGTTGTTCACTATCCGACACTCAGCTTCACAGAAATGTCATTCAAGTATTCAACATCCGACGATTGACATGTTATCACAGAAACTCAATGAGTTAGTTTAGTTTCACATGATACTCGAACGCTATTCACTATTAGTCAACATGTCTAGTTCTCACTATTCAAATAGGAAAATAAATGAATTGTTGGTTCAGATGAACGATAATTACGAAACCTGAATTCATAAACATACAATTGATGGACTTCAAGTGTAAACGTGAATCTGGATCTACAAAGTAATTTCGAAGTGACAATGAGGTAATTCAAAAAGACGATGATTTCCAACAACATTTTCACTTGAGTACTTACATGAGGTTGAAATAGGGAACAAATATTTCCATGACTCGATTGTAATCATGATGTTGGTGCTCACTGAAAAACTTCCACAACCACACAATCAGGCGTCAGATAAACAACTTTCAAACAATGTTTACATGAATATGAGAGTGCGCCATTTCACTGATTGCTCTTTGATTTCGGAATTGACTTGCATCACAGTGACAGTGGAAATACCATTATTCATGTGTCAAGTCTATTTACTCACTGATTTGCTCCGTGTTCCATTCTGAAGTCTCATTTTCTCATTAGTATACGAGGAAAGGAAATCACATACAATTACTATTATTATCATCCCACTTAAAGCTCATCCGCCTAATAATGACTTGCGCAAAACAGCTTTCACGATCAACAACACAATCATACTCTAGTCTCAAAAACAAATCTGTCTACATCAACATAGAAAACACAGTCATTCACTCTCAGCTTAACCAGGTTGATATTAAACACCTCTGGAAACCACATCAACTCATTTAAGCATAATCCAGTGGGTATTTATCAATGTGGATTCACAATCATCATATAATTATTGATTATTCCGTGATCATTAAACAAACATTGTTCTGTTGCCATGAGCAACTCATTTTCACAGCTAACACCCACATTCATGTTCAATGTAGAATCCGATTCAAAGAATAATGATATATGTGTATTGTTTTCTGTGGTTAGTTCAGAGTCAGTTGATTATTTTCCTTATTATTATTATTGTTATCCTTGTTATTATCCTTGTTATTTAGATTGTTATGATAGATTTGATGATACTATGAATTATCTAAATGTTACCATAACACCTCTTCGTAAACAAACTTCATTCATGATGATGACGACAGTCAATTTGATGCACTGAGAACAATACAACTTACTTTCTGTCAGTTACAACGAATCAAACATAATGGCTCAGATTATTTTGAATTATGACTGAAATTAAATGGTCACAATATTCATTCACAATGCTAATAGTATTCGGAATAATGACGTCATAATTGTGATCATTATTACTGTTTCTCTCTTGAATGATTGCATCTGCTATACTGGATGAAATGAATATATATGTTTCCAATGTGGTTAAACAATGGAGGTCTCTTTGAAGCAAACTTAATTATAGTGAAAAATCTACTGTTGATCCATGCTTAGAGATATATCTGTTATTGAGCACAAACTGTTTTCTGTGAAATCAAAATGCAATGGGGGAAAATGTAAACCGAATTATATAGGAAACATAATTTTCAGGTTTTCATTTTCCCATGGTGATTCATGAATGAATTCACACGAAACCTCACAGAACTGCAACATTCAACACTGCTCACTATAAAACTACAGGACTCAGTCATGAAGTTGATCATTTGTAAACGGTTGATCACTGTGTGTTGGTTGGTGTTTTGTGGAAAGAAAATGTAAAATCCATACATAGGAATGAAGTTGATAGACTATAAATTCATTGTGAGAGAGATTTGCTCACATTCAAACAGTCAGGAAACAGGTGGTAGAATTGATGCATTTTCTCAATGAACAGATTCACAACGAACGAGTAACATCAAAGTATTCATGAAAAATTCTTCGAAATATCAAAGTAGATTCCACGTTTTGAAGATTATAATTCGATGAATGTGCACTGAATGTGTAGTCTTCAATACATTTAGCTGTTGAGCTAGTTTCCAAAAATAATGATTAAATAATACTTCCCATATTACAATTTCACACTGAACCATTCTGTCAACAATCTCGGTGATTAAACATATCTTCGCCATATATGGTCCATCATCATCATAACGATGTCTGTTTAAATATCTCTACAAAAATAGCGTTGTCGATTGGCATCTGTTGACAGTGCAAATCAGATAGGCAGTAGTCAACGATTTGTTCTACATTATACACTGTGACTTTATACGTATATTTATCAATTCCACTGAGAATCCCATATGTGAAATGTATTCTGTGGTGTATTATTCAACAGTGTCATGTTAACTGACACACTTAATGACGGAATGGTTATATCGTATGTCAACATGATTCATGAGCCATAGCTTCTCACATTTTGTAAATACGATGCTTATTGATGCATGTTTCTACACTGCACAAACGATCCTGGACAATGAAAACATATATCGAACATCATTTCACATGTTTCATTCTGTCCAATTTATTGACTATACTCAAATTATACCACTATTATTATATTCGCAACTCGCGACCTGACGAAACATCGGTGAGTTGAACAATGAATAAATTCGTAATATACAAATGAACATTCATCCCATAAAACAAATTACTCAAACTTCAACAGTATTCAATAATCAATGGACGAAACATCTGTTCCCAATACTCATAACCCACCTCTCTCTCTCTCTCTCAAATTTACTAACAACAATTTCAATTCCAATTCAATATACTACTTTATCATGAAAAAATATGCACCACATGAATTGGAATTTCTTCTTACCAGTTCAATAACATACTACAAATTCCATCACAAAATCCAGTAATACAAAAAACAAAATGACATCTAACATCTGAAGCCAAACAATGCTGTTGTATTCTGTTTACAATCCATACATATGATATGTAACAGATTAGAACAGAAATGATTCAGATGTCTACAATCATATGCTTGAAAATGTAAACCAGAAAAGAAGTTGGATATTTCATGAGTGCTTACTTGCCAGTTCAAATATATACATTTATTCGTACAAACGGATGTATATTTACATACTTACACACATAAATACATACATACATACATATATATAGAGATATATCATGTATGTATGTAAGTATATGAATAGTTTATGAAAGTTGGTGGATTTTGTCGACATCAATGTACTCGTTGCTAGGATACATTCAAATGTATTCTTGAATCAGGAAATCAAAGTTTCAACTATTCTGGTTTCTTGAAATATTTGAATGACTTATACAGTCTTACAAATAACCAACATATTCACACTGACAACGACTACTGACTTGATCAACAGACTTATGTATCATCCATATTTCAGTATTGAAATACACTACATCCATCACACTTCTCGTTCATTGATCTCCATTGAATGAGAACATATTGATCGGATAATTTGCATCAGTTGAAGTACTAAACAAATCTCTTCATTTGTGAAGTTGTGTGTTCTCGTGTCGTTCAGACTCAGAAATGCGATTAATCAGTCAGTGTAGATAACACAACACTGTTTTCAATGATCATCACAAGTTTCATATGTAACTGAATTGATGTATAGTAGACAAATATTTGAAATTGTGTGTAAGTGTTAGAACTGACACATGTTAAGAGATTCGTTGAGAGATTCTGTTAGGAAGAGAGTAAGCAGGCTTGTCTAACTCCGGTCCTAACTTGGATGCGTCTATCAGCTGTCCTCCATGAACGACTTTGCACTGTAGTCCGTCTTATACATTTCGTATGATGTTGAAGATCTTCTCAGGTTAGGTTTTTCTTGTTTTGTCATTTCGTCCTTTGGTTTGCATAAGATTGATTGAAGTGATTTTTTTGTTTGTGTACTACACCTATTCCAAAAGGTTTCATATCGACGGAAGAAAAACAACACTCAACTGACTTCAAAAGAACAAAAAGCTTTAAAAATCTCAGAACTGGAGATATTGTCATAGTTCCAACGGACAAATGACACACTACAGTGATTATGGACAAGCAATAATATATCAGGAAAGCCGAGGAACTACTTGAAGATAAAAGCGTATACAAATCAATCGACACAAATCTGTTCAAATGGTTGGAGAAACAAATCTCAAAGACCTTAAATAAGCCTATCAAAACAGGGAAAATATCAAAGCAAAACCAACAAAATCCTTTCAATTACTCAGGACGAAATAACAAAAGGAGAAAAATCTAACATCATCTGCAAAATAAATTGTTCCAACTGCGAAAAACACTACATTGGACAAATCGAACACCCTCTTCATCTTCGTCTGCACGGACATCAATTAGCGGGCAAACGCCTCGACGTATCCCCGTTTATATCAATGGGTGCGGACAACTGTGGACAGACATTCGACTGGAAAAATGCTGAGATCTCGGATAGAGGCAATTCGAAGAACATCAGAGAAATTTTGGAAGCTTGGTACTCAGGTCAATCAGCAATCAACCATCACACTGAAATCGACCCGTTTAAGTTTAACAATAACCGATCGACATCGAGGTCTACAGACAAGGTTTGAGCCATATGCAGAGAAATTCGAACACTTCACTTCTACCTGAAGTTTGTGTTTTAGACTTATTGTTCAACTGTAATAATAAGGTAATGATAAGTGATTCTAACTTGTTCTTAGGATTCCCTCAAAACTTTGCGTCGGCTGTTTGAATTTTTCCGTTGATGCTTAAGACTGCACCTGATTAGCCACTTTTGGAATGTGTGCATCCAGAGCGGACATCCCACTAATGAGTCCTAAATAAGATGAAACGTACATCCAGTATTCCACTGCTTGCTACCAATAATCTTTGTTTATAATACATGTGACTTAGTGGCAATATCAATATAATGCTCACAGAACCCACATATTCGAAAAGCAGCAGATCAGTTACAGTCCTAAACATCAGTGGAAGACTCAAACAATCAACTCAAATGAAATAAATAAGGAACGTAGAAAATAATGTGACGCTCATCAACCATTTCCAGGACTCAGTGTTGTAATACGTTATTCAAGTAGTTTGTTTTATTAATGATCAATAAAGCAGGTCGGATAATTCAATCATATAATTTAATGACTTAGTATTTGATTATCAGATGACTAGAACTGACGATTTACAGCGGTTTACGTTCATTCGTTTATTAGTTCTTAACTAAAAGGTAATCTTTATCGGCTTATAGAAAATACTACAATAATATTAGATATGAAAAAAAACATACAGAATTGAATAGTTGAATTCATGAGTCAATTAAATCTAGACCACCATGGAAATCCTAGAAGCAGTGGATGGCCGAGTCTGTTGTGATATAGTAACTCACTGAAGACAACGGTGGATGGTGACGCAATATCGTAGATTGGTTGAAATTAGACATTAACACTTTTGGATGCCTGTTCAATGGTTTAGAGGTTAAGTGTTCGCGTACGAGATCGAAGGTCCTTGGTTCAAGTCTCACGTGTGAGATCGTGAATGCGCACGGCTGAGGAGTCCCATACTAGGACGAAACGGCCATCCAGCACTTCTAGGTTTTCGATGGTGGTCTAAATTACCATAATATCCATAAAACCCATTTTGATATACAAAATTATTAACTTTAGATATGGATACTGGTTAAATACTTCGAAAACCTCAAGTATTGTCTGCTTATTGTATATGTGAGAGAAAAAATTGATTTGATGTAAATACAAAGTGTAAGTTGTATACAATAATAATAATAAATTCTTTCCAATGAAGTGGGTTTGTTTTTTCTAGTCAAAAATAACTTCCTAAATAATTCGCTTATGTAAATTAGAAACGTTTTCCCACAATTCATATAAGACATTTCAGTTAAATTCTGACAGTTCTTGTATAATATCAAAGTATAAATCATTCTTACATTTGTTTATTTATTTTCACACACTTACTTACTTACTTAAACCTGTTACCCCTCATTGAAGAGTATAGGCCACACACTTAATAAACAATATAAATATTATAATCTTTTCAATAACAGGAAGACATAATAAATGTTTGTAAGTTATATCTAACAAGCTATTGGGCCAACTGTTCAAGTTTAAACAATATTTTGATAGTTGAGATCATGAATCAATTCAAGCTAGACCACCATGGAAAACCTGGAAGCACTGATCGATCGTTTCGTCTTATTATGGAACTCCTCAGAAGTGTGCATCCACGATCCCGCCTCGCGAGATTTGAACCCAGCACCTATCAGTTTCGCGCGCGAGCGCTTAACCACTAGACGTAGAGTATTCATTTTATAAATGACCAAGTAATATATCTATGAAAAGTATACATTTTCATTCAAAATCAATACTTGAAATATCATCCAGTTCATTAAGTATTTTCAGTTTCATAATTTTTACCTTCATGAAAAAATTTCCCAGAATTACATAACTAGAAAAAAAAATTCTAAAAATATTAATGGTAAAAGTATAGTAAAGAGATGAGCCAATCAGAATTGAGAATACGACTTTTAGGTTTTTGCGCGAAATTCAAATATCATCAGAAATACCTTTGTTTAATGCTTAAAATGGTCATTAAAAAAAAATAAAAGACAATTTTTCATCCCAATAGAGTAAAAAACCATAGTGTTAAAAATAGCAGAGACTGGAATTTGTCTGTTCATATTATATAGAACAGGAAAATCAACACTTTTTTAAAAATCCTAACCCTTAACTCTTAATCGTGAAATAAACCATAACTTGGTGGAATGATATTTTACGGAAAATAACTAATTGTGACTAGATTAATGAATTTCTAAACAAGAACCCTTTATCTATATACTTATAAAGCATTTTTACATCATAGCTGATGTTAGTCCGTGGTGAAAACCTTAATCTTGAACTTCTAATCGTTACCGTAAATCTTTAATTCTAATCATGGACTGCTAAAAAAACTTATTCGAGTCTTTACAAAGTCTTAAGAAGATAGATAATCTATATTCATACGAATGAGTTAATATACCCTGGGTTTTTTTACAGTATACCTATAACCTATAAAAGGCTTGAATAGAGCTAATCCATGTCACGTAGAGACAGGTATCTGCCTCAGTAAAATGGAAGCTGGTCGTGCGATTTCGTGGATTGGTTGAGGTTAGACATTAACACCGCTGGATGCCGGTTCAGTGGTCTATCCGCTAAGTGCTCTGGCGCGAGACTGGTAGGTCCTGGGTTCGAATTCCGCGAGGCGGGGTCGTGGATGCGCACTGTTGAGGAGTCCTACAATAGAACGAAAAGGCCGTCCATTGCTTCCAGGTTTTCCATGGTGGTCTAGCTTCAACTGACTCATGATCTTAACTATATGAATGTATAAAATTTGTTTACGTTGTGTAATACTATTGTTTCCTTTTCCATAAACTATCCATTTATAATAAATCACTTTTTAACTAAATAAAAACTGACTTGGAATTTTTATTGTTTACTTTAATCTTGTATCTATATTATTGTTGGGATAATCCTGAATACAATAAAAACTCTACGTTTTCTGTACATAAATGAACCTTTGAAGTAAAGTGTTTCCCGCATATTTTGTGCCTTTTCTCTCGTGTTCAAGTCGCTGTATAGTTCTAGCTTGGGAGTTACGAGACTAGCTTAGGATCCGAATATAGCGTTCAGTCAGCAAGACTTATCCATTATATATTTTCTTCAGATATCTTGATTTGTGTGAAAAATATATGCTGTATTGAACAAACTTTAACGTTAAACACCATTCTTCTTCTTCTATGATCATAGTGTATTTCTGATAAATAACTGGTAAAATTTTGAGATTCAACTTAAAGTTGTCATTTATTTCTATCTAAGGATAAACAATATCAGTCAAAGATGTAATGTTCAAATGAATTTCATAGGTTCTTTAAGACATTCAACTGCCAATCAAGAGTGAAGGTTAAAATTATCGTATTGAATGGTTACCAATGATTTACTTATTCATCCTATCGATTGGCTACTAATAAATTAATTTTACCTCTTTTGATTCGCTTAATCGCACTATCATGATAGGAATCTGTAATTAAATTACTTACTTACCTACGCCTGTTACCCCTCATAGAGGAGCACAGACAGCTCACTAGCATTCTCTATCCAACTATATCCTGGGCGATCCTTTACAATCCTTTCCAGTTGTTACTCATCCTTTTCATGACGGATTCTAATTCTCGGCACAGTGTGTTCTTTTGTCTTCTACTTTTCCGTTTCCCTTCATGATTACAAATTAGAGCTTGCCTCGTGATGCAGTTAGATGATTTCCCCAATATTTGTCCTATCCACTTCCAACATCTTTTCCTAATTTCCTCCTCAGATGAAAGTCGGTTTGTTCTCTCCAACAGTAGGCTGTTACTGATGGTATCCGACCTACAGACATTCAGTATCTTCGACAATTGTTTATAAACACTTGTACAATGTTGATGATGATTGTGGTAGTTTTCCAAGTTTCAGCTCCATAAAGTAGGACTTTCTTGACGTTCTTATTGAATATAGTGACTTTTATATTGGTTTACATTTGTTTTGAGTTGCATATGTTCTTCAACTTTAGAAATGTTGCTTTTACTATGTCAATCCTAGCCTCTATAATTAACAATGATGAAGAAATCAAGACAATTCAATGTAAAAAATTCAGTTTTCGAAGATTCGATTTACCGTAGCTATGACGTTGTATTTATAGTTAAGCTACCTGCTTAAAACAATAATATGTGGTAAGATACTATTGTACAGTAAATGAAATTACTGAAAACAAAGTTTCGTTTGGTGACATTATTTTGAATTTCTCGATGAATGATTCAATGGATTCTTTTCGTCAAGAAAATCTTCACCTGAATATAACTGTTTTACTGATATTTTCTTTACATTTATATTGATAGTTCGGCTGTCACCTCATGTTTCATATGAAAAACTTAGTTTAGTGGAGAATTTATACCGTTGAGTAACATTCCTTGCCATAAAGTGATATTAGCCCCGGAGTTACTGAGAGCTGGTGATTGATTAAACAACCATTTCATTATTTATTGAGACTTTTAGTAGGCATGTATACAAAATCATACAGATACTTTAGAATTGTGGGGACCAGTTGATTAGCTAAACAAAATTTATCTAGACCAGTTTTTCTTACCAAACAACCAAGTGCATATATAACGATAGATGTGTTACGGTAATTCATTTTGTTTTTAATGCTTTCTCTTTTCGTTGCCGTCGTCTTCTTAGTTGTAAATGATAGTAAGTACCGGATCGCAGCATTGGAATAGCCCTTCACTGTATTTGCCATCATTAAACTTCTTCACACTATTGTAAGCTATGTAAAAATTATTTACCAAAAAAATTTATAAATCATATCTTTTCAAACAATGTATCTTTATCTTTCTTTCCTTTACATGTTACATACCTTTTCGTTTCAGTCTAATCATACCTGTAAAATGAGAAAACTTTTGTAATTATTTTCATAATAAAATTTTGGCGGTGTGAAGATTATCGAGTTCTATTTAAATCACTAGCTGATCTAAGTTAGACAACTAGTTAAACACTTGTAGCACTGAATATGGCCAGTGGATTCCAGTCGTGTCCAGTTCGAGGAAGTTATACATCGAAGACAACGGAAAATGGATGCATATTACCATGAATTTATTAAAGATAGACTTATACAACACCGGATTCCGACTTAGTGGTTCAGTGTTAAGACATTCGTAAGCGATAGGGAAGTTTGTGGGTTCGAGTCCCGATTCTTGGGTCACTGATTCACAACTCCAAGAGATCCCATACGAGCATGAAGTGGCCTTTCAATGCTTCCAGGTTTCAGACAATTGTCTAAGGTCTCTTCGTGATCTTGATATAATTTATCATTATTTTACGACACTCTTTAATTACAAATTTATTTGACTTTAGGTTTTTCTTAATTTTTTAAAATGATATTTAACTGAATGAACATTTTATTTTACTAATTATACTCTACTGAGTAAGAGTAGTTGGTATCTCCAAAGCTGAGTCTTCTACTTATTTGATGTTTACTAAAGCTGAAATCATGAGTCAATTGAAGCTAGGCCACCATCGAAAACCTGAGAGCACTGGACGGCCGTTTCGTCCTATTGTGGGACTCCTCGGCAGTGCGCATCCACGATCCCGCCTCGCGAGATTCAAACCCTGGACCTACCAGTCTCGCGCCAGACCACTTAGCGAATAGACCACTGAACGGGCATCCAGCGGTGTTAATGTCTAACTATCTCTTCAATTGACTCATGACTTCAACTATGAAAAATACTGAAATCTCTACAAAACCCCTTCTGTTTACTAAAGCATTGATCATATTCACACGGCATAACTTAACAGTTTCTTACTGCTCAATATCAACATTTCTAACTTAAAAATTTTCTTTTTTTTTTAAATGGAACTGATTAATATCGATCTACTTACACTTCATGTTACCTAGGTAACCAATCAGTTCATAAAATACATGATAGTGATATCATCACTTTTATAAGAAAGCAGCTTATATTGATTAGTATTGTAATTAAAACATCTTTAAAAAGGATACCTTTAATTCCTTGATACTTATACAAATGTCAGCTATAATAATTTTCTTTTGTACACCTATCATTATTATTATTATTCAAAACCCCTTCTTGCTAATAGGTATGTTTCTAACGAATATTGTTTTTTTTTGTTTTTGTTTCCCTATTTTTTTTTTGTTTTTTTCCCCAGATTAAAACTCTTTGATCATCTGTCAGAATGTTATTTTGTTTTGTTATAATTTTCGGCATAAAAGTAATTAGATTTCCGATGATATTAAAAACTATATAAATGTCAAATTATATACAGTTACTTATACCCTTTTATATATATAGATATATCCCTATGATAAATGTAGATAGGGGTTATATTAATTTTAATTTTGAATATTGAATTCCTATGAAGAAAATTATTTCACTTTTTTTTCTTTTTTTTTAATTAGGCAACATAGTTATATTTCAATAATATTTATGAATGAAGATAGTCAATATCATACGGAATTCCTATGATGGATTAAACTGTCAAATCGTCCACGGAGGACAACTCACCGATTCATTCGAGGTAAAGACCGATGTTAGGCAAGGTTGCTTACTATGACCCTTTCTCTTTCTCCTGGTGATCGACTGAATCATGAAGAAGTCGATAACTGGAGGGAAACACGGGATACAGTGGACAGGCAGGATGCAGCTGGACGATTTAGACTTCGCAGATGATCTGGCTCTTCTATCACACACGCAAAAACAAATTCAGGAGAAGATGACCAGTGTAGCAGTAGCCTCCACAGCAGTACGTCTCAATATAAACAATGGGCAAAGCAAGACTCTCCGACACAACACAGCATGCACCAATCAAATTACACTTGACGGAGAAGCTTTGGAGGATGTGAAAACCTTTACATATCTGGGCAGGATCATCGATTAACACGGTGGATCTGATGCAGATATGAGGGCGTGAATCGGCAAAGCAAGAGCAGCATATTTACAATTGAAGAACATATGGAACTCAAAACAACTCAACCAACACCAAGATCAGAATTTTCAATACAAATGTTAAGACAGTTCTACTGTATGGGGCGGAGACACGGAGAGCTACGAAAGCCATTATCCAGAAGATACAGGTGTTTATTAACAGTTGTTTACGCAAGAAACTTCGGATCCGTTGGCCAGACACTATCAGCAACATTCTACTGTGGAGAGACAAAACAACTTCCAGCTGAAGAAAAATTAGGAAATGATGTTGGAAGTGGATTGGGCACACTTTGAGGAAGTCACCCAACTGCATCACGAGGCAAGCTCTGACTTGAAATCCAGAAAGGAAATGGAAAAGAAGAAGGCTGAAGAACACAATATGTTCAGAATCGTAATCACACATCAAAAGGGATGAATACAAACTGGGAATAACTGTAAATGATTGCCGTGGACAGGGTTGGATGGAGAGTGTTGATGAGTGGCCGCTTTAAAAAAAAGGACATTTACTTCTGTTTATGAATCCTTGACCTAATGATGATGTTTAATGTCAATAGACGTGTATTGCCCACGAGGTTGCAATACTATGATAAGTATGCCGCATACCATTCCCACTGTTTGAAATTTTAGAAATATTCATATCTACTAACATTTACCTGTTTCGTCAGCACAGTATGCTCACATAACAACATAAAGGACGTCACATATACTTCAAATCACTTTCTTCAAACACATCGATCAAGTGTCAATTATCAACAAAATCAGCACAAAATAACACTGTCAAATCACATTCATTCACATATGAACTGTCGTCATCATATTGCATCGACTGTTAATCTGATATTTCCAAACGATCTCTAAGTAACACAAGGTGAGAACTTTACAAATTGCCAGACACAGTCTATTAAATGATGTATCTTCTAACCAATTCAGAAACACATTGAAATGTTATGAACACTGACGAATGATGAGGAGATGAGATAGACTAAATTAACAGAAACTCTCAACGAATCTCTTAACATGTGTCAGTTCTAACACTTACACACAATTTCAAATATTTGTCTACTATACATCAATTCAGTTACATATGAAACTTGTGATGATCATTGAAAACAGTGTTGTGTTATCTACACTGACTGATTAATCGCATTTCTGAGTCTGAACGACACGAGAACACACAACTTCACAAATGAAGAGATTTGTTTAGTACTTCAACTGATGCAAATTATCCGATCAATATGTTCTCATTCAATGGAGATCAATGAACGAGAAGTGTGATGGATGTAGTGTATTTCAATACTGAAATATGGATGATACATAAGTCTGTTGATCAAGTCAGTAGTCGTTGTCAGTGTGAATATGTTGGTTATTTGTAAGACTGTATAAGTCATTCAAATATTTCAAGAAACCAGAATAGTAGGAATTTTGATTTCCTGATTCAAGAATACATTTGAATGTATCCTAGCAACGAGTACATTGATGTCGACAAAATCCACCAACTTTCATAAACTATTCATATACTTACATACATACATGATATATCTCTATATATATGTATGTATGTATGTATTTATGTGTGTAAGTATGTAAATATACATCCGTTTGTACGAATAAATGTATATATTTGAACTGGCAAGTAAGCACTCATAAAATATCCAACTTCTTTTCTGGTTTAAATTTTCAAGCATATGATTGTAGACATCTGAATCATTTCTGTTCTAATCTGTTACATATCATATGTATGGATTGTAAACAGAATACAACAGCATTGTTTGGCTTCAGATGTTAGATGTCATTTTGTTTTTTGTATTACTGGATTTTGTGATGGAATTTGTAGTGTGTTATTGAACTGGTAAGAAGAAATTCCAATTCATGTGGTGCATATTTTTTCATGATAAAGTAGTATATTGAATTGGAATTGAAATTGTTGTTAGTAAATTTGAGAGAGAGAGAGAGAGAGGTGGGTTATGAGTATTGGGAACAGATGTTTCGTCCATTGATTATTGAATACTGTTGAAGTTTGAGTAATTTGTTTTATGGGATGAATGTTCATTTGTATATTACGAATTTATTCATTGTTCAACTCACCGATGTTTCGTCAGGTCGCGAGTTGCGGATATAATAATAGTGGTATAATTTGAGTATAGTCAATAAATTGGACAGAATGAAACATGTGAAATGATGTTCGATATATGTTTTCATTGTCCAGGATCGTTTGTGCAGTGTAGAAACATGCATCAGTAAGTATCGTAATTACAAAATGTGAGAAGATATGGCAAGCTCAATAGCTAAATTTATTGAAGACTACAAATTCAGTGCACATTCATCGAGTTCTTATCTTCAAAACTTGTAATTAACTTTGATATTTCCAGAAATTCTTTATGAATATTTCGATGTTACTAGTTCGTTGTGAATTTGTTCATCGAGAAAATGCATCAATTCTACCACCTGTTCCCTGACTGTTTAAATGTGAGCAAATCTCTCACAGTCAATTTATAGTTCATCAACTTCATTCCTATGTATGGATTTTACATTTTGTCTACGCAAAGCACCCGTCAATACACAGTGATCATTCGTTTACAAATGACCAGCTTCATGACTGAGTCCTGTAGTTTTATAGTGTGCAGTGTTGAATATTGCAGTTCTGTCATGTTTTGTGTGAATTCATTCATGAATCACCATGGGAAAATGAAAACCTGAAAGTTCTGTTGTTTATTTAATGTGGTTCACATTTTCCTCAATTGCATTTTGATTTCACAGAAAACAGTTTGTGCTCAATAACAGATATATCTCTGAGCATGGATCAACAGTAGATTTTTCACTATTATTCAGTTTGCTTCAAAGAGACCTCCATTGTTTAACCACATTGGAAACATATATATTCATTTCATCCAGTATAGCAGATGCAATCATTCAAGAGAGAAACAGTAATAATGATCACAATTATGACGTCATTATTCCGAATACTATTAGCATTGTGAATGAATATTGTGACCATTTAATTTCAGTCATAATTCAAAATAATCTGAGCCATTATGTTTGATTCGTTGTAACTGACAGAAAGTAAGTTGTATTGTTCTCAGTGCATCAAATTGACTGTCGTCATCATCATGAATGAAGTTTGTTTACGAAGAGGTGTTATGGTAACATTTAGATAATTCATAGTATCATCAAATCTATCATAACAATCTAAATAACAAGGATAATAACAAGGATAACAATAATAATAATAAGGAAAATAATCAACTGACTCTGAACTAACCACAGAAAACAATACACATATATCATTATTCTTTGAATCGGATTCTACATTGAACATGAATGTGGGTGTTAGCTGTGAAAATGAGTTGTTCATGGCAACAGAACAATGTTTGTTTAATGATCACGGAATAATCAATAATTATATGATGATTGTGAATCTACATTTATAAATACCCACTGGATTATGCTTAAATGAGTTGATGTGGTTTCCAGAGGTGTTTAATATCAACCTGGTTAAGCTGAGAGTGAATGTCTGTGTTTTCTATGTTGACGTAGACAGATTCGTTTTTGAGACTAGAGTATGGTTGTTTTGTTGATCGTGAAAGCTGTTTTGCGCAAGTCATTATTAGACGAACGAGCTAGAAGTGATTGGAATTGCAAGATGAAACATCCAATATTGCTGCTTTTGTGTTGAAACGGGAACTATTCTCGGGTTACTTTACTCTGTTTCGTAGACATTTTGCTGTCCACAAACACAAAATATTTCATCTCAGCCTTTCAATGTCATGTAAGTACTCAAATGTAAATGTGGTTGGAAGTCATCATCTTTTTGAATTACCTTCGGGTAGAAGACTTCTACCCGAAGTTTGTGCTGATGATGTCGTTCAGAAAGATGAAGAAAGCTCCACAACCAAACCATCCACAACCAAACAAAACTCCATCAAGATCAATTGTAGTCCTGAACATCAATGAGAAGATTCAAACTATAAATACAAACGAATTAAACTTGATTATATTGCACAAGCTAGTGGCTATAAGGACTCAGTAGCTAACTGAATAACACGATGGCGCTCTTAACGGACAGTATTAAATCGGAGTCCTAAGGTGAATATCAACTCTGGAATATAGAACGAAACGCATTTCCTGGCTTCCACAGCTAGCCATTATCCATCTCTACTAGTTGGGCAAAATGTTTATGGTCTCAAATCATCGGTATGTTGAACACAAGTACTCAATAATAATGTCTATAATTAATATATTTAAACATTTCTTAGATAGTAGAAGCTTTTATTTTCTTTCTAAATGAAGTTTTCACTTCATTAAATAATTAATGGAATGAAGCAAAATTTTCAGTATTACAATTCTAAATCTGCATTTACTTTTCAGACAAGTTTAAATATAATAGACATGTGTTAAACCGTAAACTATTCACATATAATCACATTTGAGTAGGAATATTTTTTATCTATAATCTACATTGTAAGCAAAGATGGATAGTGGCTAGCAGTGGAATCCAGTTTGATGCGCTTTTCCTCCTATTTGGGACTCCTCAGATGGATGTACTTGCATCTCACAGTTGGTGTTCACTCTGAAACTCGAACCTAGTACTATTAGCCTCAAACGCCATCGCGTTATTCACTAAGCTACTGAGTCCTGATAGTCACTCGCTTGTACAATGGGGTGAAGTTTAAATTCAATCAGTATTGTTTGTTTGAATCTTCCCATTGATGTTTAGGACTGCAACTGGTCAGTCTCTAATTGGCATATATGTGCACACTGTGCATATTGCCTCGATATAGCTTTAATTCACAAGCATTGTTAGCAAAGATGGATAGTGGCTAGCAGTAGAATCTACATTTCCTACATATTTTGAAATGGATAAAGATGGTGGAGGAGATTTGTAGCTCACGTGGATGATTCAGATAGAGTTTTATTCTCTGCGCTCAGAGAACATAACTCCATCAAAATGGATAAAGATATCTGCCAAAGAAGAAACGGTAATTCACAAATAAAGGTATAGTTGGGTAAAGTTTGAATATTTTTCATAGGTTGCACATACAAAGTATATAAACTTCATAATAGACATAACCTCATTTTATACACAAATTAATTATTTATATTCTTTAATTTAATATGTATGTATATGAATAGTTCCGAAGAAGCGTATTTGCTAGTGATGTATTTATAATGATAGACGGTTTATGGAAATTCTAAACCGGAAAAAAATTTCACATCTTAGACTCACGTGAGATAGAAAAATATATTAAAAATTGAGGAATATTGGACATCTGTAACTTCATATTGTGAAATTTCTAAGCGACAAGCACCTATTGACTTACCAGTGAGTGAACCTATATATTTTAGAGAGAAGGGTGTCGAATGTATTGTATTTGAGACCACTGAGTATCCATTTTAACTGTTTATAGTTCTAACTAGATCCAATCAATGTTCTTCTGAATTCACTATTTAATGCCATTACGACACTTGTTTCACATTCGACTTTATTGATTGATATAGAAAATGTCAGCCAGTTAATCTCAGAAATCACACTCTCTCTAAGATTGGTTAGCTCGTATGATTATGACTGCCAACTCCTGATGAAAATGGAGCAGCCCAGTGCTTCCTGGTTTTCATTTAATTCTCCGCTTAGTCATAGTACGTGATGTAATCTTTTTTGTATATGTATATATGGTCTTATCTTTCTGGAATCATTCAAAAGAAATCGTTTATGGATATCTGTTTAAACTTGTGTATTCTGTTACCTAGAATATAACACGTTAAAACAACATCTTATTCAGTGGCATGGAGTCTATATTCTCAGTAAAATAAGGAACTACAAATTCTGATGATATTAACATTTTTACTACTAAAGTAAACAGATGTCTAATGTCACGAAATTTCGCTGATAACTTCCATACAATAAGAAGTTTAATGACAGTCTAATGATAACTTTATCACATAAAAATAATTGCCGATTGAATAATATTCCTGTTAACTAAAAGATGTAGTAATATCGGTATGAGGGTTGTGGATATTGCTGAGATGATGAATCGGCTTAAGTTAGAAAACATTTGAAAACTTGGAGCACTAAACAGTCACTTTGTCCAGTTATGGAACCCTTTAGAAGTTGGCGTTCACGACCCAGCTAACAGAGACCAGATCCAAGACAATAGGTTTCGAACACAAGTGAGTACTCACTGCTGATGAGACGAAACGGCTGTCCGGTGTTTCCAGGTTTTCACTGAATCTAAGCTGGTTCGTGATCTCAGTAACATTAATAATATCTTACTAAGAATATTAACATGTATTTTACACAGATAAGTAAATTTATGACTTTTTTTATTTACTGTCCAACTGTTGAGCAAGTTAAACATTTAAGATCAGTCTTATCAGTCATCACCAACTTTTAGTGCGATAACTTATTCTGCATCGAGTATTCACATATGTTAAGTCTCAACAATAGTGATTAAGGCATTACGGTTTTCAGTTACTTACTTACTTACTTACGCCTGTTACCTCTCGTCGAGGAGCATAGGCCGCTCACCAGCATTCTCCATCCAACTCTGTTCTGAGCCTTCTTTTCCAGTTCTTTCCAGTTGCTATTCATCCTTTTCATATCTGCTTCTATTTCCCGGCGTAGTGAGTTATTTGGCCTTCCTCTTTTCCGCTTCCCTTCCGGATTCCAAGTTAGGGATTGAGTCGTGATGCACATTGGTGATTTCCTTAATGTATGTCCGATCCACTTCCAACGTCTTTTCATAATTTCCTCTTCAGCTGGAAGCTGGTTTGTCCTCTCCCATAAAACGCTGTTGCTGATAGTATCCGGCCAATGGATGTTGAGTATTTTGCGTAAACAATTGTTTATAAATACTTGTACCTTCCTGATGATGGTCGTAGTAGTTCTCCACATTTCAGCTCCATACAGTAGGACTGTCTTGACGTTCGTATTAAAGATTCCGACCTTGAAATTGGTTGACAGTTATTTTGAGTTCCATATGTTCTTCAATTGTAGAAATGCTGCCCTTGCTTTGCCAATCCTCGCCTTTACATCTGCATCAGATCCTCCTTGTTTATCAACGATGCTCCCCAGGTACGTGAATGTTTCCACCTCTTCCAGAGTTTCGCCATCAAGTGTGATTGGGTTGGTGTTCTCCGTGTTGCATTTGAGAATCTTGCTTATTCCTTTGTGAATGTGGAGGCCTATCGATGCAGAAACTGCTGCTACATTTGCGGTCTTCATCTGCATTTGTTCGTGTGTATGAGAGAGGAGGGCTAGGTCATCTGCGAAGTCCAAATCATCTAATTGATTCTGAGAAGTCCATTGTATTCCGTATTTCCTTTCAGATGTCGAATTCTTCATAATCCAGTCAATCACTAGAAGGAAGAGGAATGGGGAGAGTAGACAGTCTTGTCTGACTCCGGTCCTTACTGGAAAAGAATCTGTCAGCTGTCCTCCATGCATGACTTTGCACTGTAGTCCATCGTATGAGTTTTGGATAATGTTGACAATCTTCTCAGGAACTCCATAGTGTCGAAGAAGTTTCCATAATATTCTTCTGTCCGCACTGTCAAACGCTTTCTCATAGTCAATGAAGTTGACGTATAGTGATGCGTTCCATTCAACTGATTGTTCAACGATGATCCGTAGTGTCGCAATCTGGTCTGTGCATAACCTATCCTTACGTAATCCAGCCTGTTGATCTCGAAGTTGGGCGTCTACTGCGTCTTTCATCCGATTCAGCAGCACTCTGTTGAAAACTTTTCCTGGTACTGATAACAAACTGATGCCTCTGTAATTCTCACATTTGCTCAGATCTCCTTTCTTTGGTATCTTGATGAGATATCCTTCTTTCCAGTCCGTCGGCACTTGTTCCTCTTCCCAAATCTTCTTGAATAGAAGGTGAAGCATATTTGCAGTTACTTCAATGTCTGACTTCAGTGCTTCTGCTGGTATATTGTCAGGTCCTGCCGCCTTCCCACTTTTGATTTGTCTGATGGCCATCTTGACTTCTTCGATCGTTGGTGGAGTGACATCTATAGGAAGGTCAGTGTGGGCTGCTTCGATGTTCGGTGGATTCAACGGGGCTGGTCTATTCAACAGTTCCTCGAAGTATTCTGCCCATCTGTTCCTCTGTTCTTGAATCTCAGTGATTGTCTTTCCTTCTTTGTCCTTGACTGGTCTCTCTGGTTTGCTATATCTCCCTGCCAATTTCTTCGTTGTATCATATAGTTGTTTCATATTCCCTTCTCTTGCAGCTTTTTCCGCTGCCGTTGCTAGTTCTCCCATGTATTTCTGCTTGTCGGCTTTAATGCTTTTCTTCACTTCCCTGTTTGCTTCTGCGTAGTCTGCTTGTGCTTTGACTTTCTCTGCTCGTGTTCGGCTGTTGTTAATTGCTAGTTTCTTGTTCTTCCTTTCTTGAATTTTGTCCAGAGTTTCCATAGAGATCCATTCCTTATGATGATGCTTCTTAGGACTAAGAACATCCTGACACGTTGAATTTATTGCTTCTTTTATCCTTTTCCAGTTGTCCTCCAAAGTAGTTTCTTGTTCTTTCAGTAGATCCTGTAGAGCTTGGAACCTGTTGTTGAGAGTTATCTTGAATTCATGGAGCTTGTCAGTATCTCGAAGGAAGGCTGTATTGAACCTTTGTAGTGCTGTTTGTCCAGTTGTCCAGTGTTTCTTTAGCTTCAGTCTCATCTTCGCCACAACCAGGTGGTGATCTGAAGCTATTTCGGCTCCTCTCCGGGTTCTCACATCTTCCATTGATCTTTGGAATTTTTTGTTGATACAGATGTGATCTATCTGGTTCTCTGTGGTTTGGTCCGGTGAGATCCATGTAGCTTTGTGTATGCGCTTGTGTGGGAATATTGTGCCGCCTATAACCAATTTGTTGAATGCACATAGGTTTGCAAGTCTCTCCCCATTTTCATTTCTCTCTCCTAATCCATGTCGTCCAATTACATCTTCATATCCTGTGTTGTCCACTCCAACTTTAGCATTTAGATCTCCCATCAGGATGGTGTGGTCCTTTCGTGAGCACTTCTCTATAATTGATTGCAGCCTTTCATAGAACTGATCTTTATCATCGTCGTTGCTATCATTGGTGGGTGCATAACATTGGATAACGTTCATTGTGATCCCTTGCTTCTTTGTTCTGAATGATGCTTTGATTATCCTGGGTCCATGAGATCCCCATCCACAAGTGCATTTCGTGCTTCTTTGGACAGCATTAGAGCAACTCCCTGAGTGTGTGGAGCATTTTCCCCTTCGTGACCGGAGTACAGCAGCATCTCTCCTGTACCTAGCCTTTGTTGTCCTGTTTGTGTCCAATGGGTTTCGCTGATTCCGAGTACTGCCAAGTTGTATCTCCTCATTTCCATTGCTATTTGGCTGGTCTTTTCTGTCTCCCACATTGTCCGGACGTTCCATGTACCTATAAAGAGTGTTGCTCTGGTTGTTAGAAGGTGCATCGGTCTCGTGACTTCCGAAGAATTTCGGCTTTCATCATGAGACGTCATAATTATTCCTTGAACTCGAAGGGCAGAGTTTAAATGGCTTGAATTATTTTTTCTGGTTAGCGTTATTTTAGCGAGTTAGCTTTTCTACAGGATGGGGTCGCTAACCCCATGCCCAACCCTCCTCCTTTACCCGGGCTTGGGACCGGCAGTAACTCTAGAAGAGCTACAGGCTGAGACGGTTTTCAGTTGGCCTAAGGTAAATTATATTTACGAATAGTTGAGGATTTTTCTAAAGCGACTAATTGAATAGGCAGGGTATTTGTCACACTTCAAAGTTAATAAACCACATACGAATGAAGAAGAATGAACTGTCAGCATAGCATTGCATTCCGTACAGAATTCGAAAAAAAGAAAAAAAACAACTCTTTTTATAGTGACATCCAATAACATTGAGACACAAAATTAGCAAACTAAAAGCGATAATAACCAATCAGATAGTAACAAAGATCATTATGGAAATGTGACGTAGTTTATCCTTTAAAGAAAGAACTGTGATGTAATAACTAAAAACCAGGTAATTGTCAGAGTGACGGTTTGTGGAAATTGTAGTAGTTTAATAGTTGAATTCATGAGTCTATGTAAGCTAGATCACCCTGGAAAACCTGGAAGAACGGAACGGCCGTTTAGTCTCAGTGCGAGACCCCTTAACAGCGCACATTCACAGTCCCGTACGCGGGATTTGAACCCGGGAGTCAAACCGTGTCTGTTATGAGGCAGTTACTCACTGAAGATAGTGGTGGACGGTGGCGGAATCTCATGGATTGGTTGAAGTTAGACATTAACACCGTCAGATGCCGTCTAGTTCAGTGGTCTAGAAGTCAAGCGTTCGCGCACAAGAACGAAGGTCCTGGGTTCGAGTCCCGCGTGAGACGTCGTGGACGCGCACTTCTGAGGAGTCCTGTACTAGTTTGAAACGGCCATCCAATACTTCATTGTTTATAGTGTTTAAAACTGTATGTGCCTACTTTTGCATAGAAAGATGGACATTGAACATGAATTAAAAAAGACTAATTATTTCATTCAATCAATCACTTTGTAACAATAAACATAATGAGATGTAGTGAATTCATTTTATTTCGTGTACTGTAAATCTTTCTTATATACACTGAGTTGTATAAATAAATATCATATTTTACAAATTTAATTTTGTGTATAACAGGGATAATGTAATTGAATTCAATTGTGATAAATAAATACAATTACTTTATATATTCATATAGGGGAGTATGTAAGGGATTTAGAGAACAAGAAACGATGTAAATTCACTTCATCACACAATGTATCTTAATCCAAGTTAGAAAACGAATTATTTTAATGAGGGTGTGGTGTGTGCTACTGATGTCGATAAATATAAGTAGTGTGTATCATCAATCGAAAATGAAATACCTGACATCAGAAGGTTAAGAAGGTCGAAGAAATGAGAACGAGAACAGAGAATGATTGGTGTGGAAATGAAGGAACATTGAAGCCTGAGACGATTGATTGAGTATCTATTGTATGGTTCTCAGATTTTTCTAAGTGATTCTGTAATTTTATATTCAAATACATCCGACTGTCTTCACTTGTGTTATCGTTTATTACAAGGGAATTTATAATTTAGTAAGTTGTAAAACCGATTTTTACATGTGATAGAATATTGTGGAAATCATACCTTGTAGATAGGATAATGGAATTCACATTCAATCGTGATTAATTATCAGAGAATATTAGTATGAATAATATTCTGAAACAGCCTATCTAAACATCGTTTGTCACGAAAATTTACTAGCTGTATCACGGCAAATAAAAGAGCGTAAACATATTATGCTTGAAAAGTTCAGTTTATATCCATATATATTATATTACTCAAGAAGCATCTTCATTAACGTTGTAGATTTGTGGAAATGTTCGACTTTTATATTGTAATGAACAGGAACACAAGTGGGGACAATCGAATGTATTTGAATACAAAATTACAGAATCACTTAGTAAAATCTGAGAACCATACAATAAACACTTAATTTATAAAATGTCAATAAATTGTTCCACATTTCATTGTTCCTTCTTTTCCACACCAATCATTCTCTGTTCTCGTTCTCTTTTCTTCGATCTTCCTAACCTTCTACCTCCAGGTATTCCGCTTCCGACTGATAGTATATGCTAGCTATATCTATCGACATCAGTAACACATACCACAATATTATTTTCATCGTGATTTCAACTGAGCATTTTTTAAAAATCAAAAAGATTTTTCCATTCAATTTTAATTCAGGATCCTGAAGTCAATGAAAGAGTTAGAAGCAATTAGTCCTCAATTTTAAATAATTAGTTAACAATTCCAGCTCCATTCAATTTCAATAAAAACGATTACGTACTGGAGTTTTCGATTGACCTACAGTAAATCCTATTTACGAACAATTGAGAATCTACCAATACAGACGAATATGAAGAAAAAAGACCTGTTATATATCACGGAACAACTCTTTAACTTTAATAAACCGAAAGTTAATATGAGATCGAGAACACGAGACTGTGAAATAGCTTGATGCTTCGAAAATAATTCAAAAATTAGAACGGGACAACTCTGTTTATATGCTACGATGCAATTACTTTAGAGCAACGAACAACGTAAACTAGAAGTGATGACTACCAATCAAATAACACCAAAGGTCAATACGGTGAAATGAGCTCAAATAATATCACTGAGATTATTTATCTTTTAAAGAAAGAATACTAAAAGTATAGTATAGGGACCAATGAGCCAAAACTGACAAGGCAAACTTTAAAAATTTTGTATATGAAACTATTATCAAGAAATGAATATTGTCATGACTAATGTTATCTGTTGTTACATTTCGTTATTTCAATTATTTCATTAAAACATAACTGATATATCTCAGTTTCATAATTTACAATCAAATTACATTTATTCTTTTTCTAATAATTGAGATCCTTAGTCAATTGAAGCTAGACCACAATGGAAAACATGGAAGCACTGGATGGCCGTTTTGTCCTATTGTGGGACTCCTCAGTGGTGCGCATTCACGATTCCGCCTCGCCAGATTCGAACCCATAGCTTATCGGTCTCGCACGTGAGCGCTTAACCTCTGGACCACTTCTGAGGAGTCCCGCAATAGAACGAAACGACCGTCCAGTGCTTCCAGGTTTTTCATTGTGGTCTAGCTTCAATTGACTAATGATCTCAACTATTAAAAATTACTATAATATCCACAAAAACCCCTTCTGATACATTTTTTTCTATTAAATTTCAATTGAAAACTATATATCTATACTATTTACAATGTATTTTGAAAGTATTTAAAGCATTTGTATCACAATTTTGTAAACAATAATCCGTTAGGAAATGATACTGTCGTAGATTTAGAACATTAACTTATTTGAAAGATTTATATATACATGTATCATAACAAACAATGTGGATATATATATTTATATATTCTATCAAAGAGTTAATCTAAACAAATATAAACAAACCATTTGATATTCGTCGTCAGTTAGTTAGTTAGTTAGTTAGTGAGTCAGTTTTGTTACATATCAGTCATAGTAATGATAAACTAAGTATACAGAATAATACAATTTAAATAGTAGTGTAAGTAATGATAGTGCATGTTGACAAAGTAATACGAAACATCAGGGAATCAAGATATATCTATATATATATATACACAGAGGGAGGGAGATAGTTTTGTTTATTTACCTCAGTTTAACGAGGATAATAATCTTGATACTTTTCGGTTCAAAGACCTGTCTATAAGATATATTGTTTATTCATTCATTCATTCCAATGACTAATCTAACATTTTTACGAGTAACAATAAACTTTCTAATCTTTTTTTAAAAATTAATTTTATTGTTTTTTAAAGGGAAACAAACTTCCTGATAAAACTAAATGATTTCCTAGGTCTTAATCATTTTTTTAAACAAAGCGAAAGCTACAAGTTTTGTGAGATAAAATGAATTCATTCTACAATTGATTGATCACTGGGTGGTGATCAATGCCATATGTGTCAAGTCTTTCTTAGTGCTGATCGCATGCTATCGATCAAGTTGCAATGTGACCACTAGTCTAGGTGGCTTGACACTGCGTGCACTATGTTGAGATAAGATGATGGTTGGAGGTGGTCAACAGGAAACCCTGGACTCGGGTTTCGTGCTACTTGGCACTCGTCAGCAAGGTGTACCTGTAATCTTGAGAGAACTGGTGCTCCCTGACGGATTCGATCCCGTGTCACTCAGCTTCACAGTCAGAGATGTTACCACTGAGCTATTCGGGTCGTACAACTTAAAATTACAATTATTATGATTACTATGATCAATATGGGGTTTGTGGAGATTGTTGTAATTTTCTAACGATTGAATTCATAAGTCGATATAAGTTAGACCACCATTAAAAACCTGGGAGCACTGGAAAACCGTTTGGTCCTAGTATGGGACTCCCCAAAAGTGTGCATTCATAACCCTTGTCACGAGATTCGAACTCATAACCTTTGGTTTCACTCACGGACGCTTAACCTCTAGACCACTGTGGTGACACCAAACAGTTTAATGTTTAACTTCAATCGATCGACGATATTGCACGATCGTCCACCATTGTCTTCAGCGAGTAGCTACTTCACAACAGTGGTTCGATGGAAGTTACATATTAACACTGTCAGAAGTCAGTGGTTTAGAGGTTAAAAATTCGCACTCGAGACTGGAGGTCCTTGGTTCGATTACCGGATACGGCGTCACGGATACAAACTGATGAGGAGTCTAGTACCGGTAGAAAGTGCCCATTTAGTAAAATGTAATCAATATAAACACAAAGATGAATAGAAGGAAATATGATTACAAATCAGTAATTTTGAGTGTCTAGAGACTAGATATATTACTTGACAGATGATCTGTTTTAACTCATCAAAAAATACCATGTTGGTAGATATATTTCAAAATACAATGAATAGAAGATCTCATTTAATGACAAGTAATTTGTGGTAAATAAGTATGGTGAATTAGTAATTCATCGTAGCTATGATGATTTATACCATTCTAAATCATTCCGTGATATGATTAATCCACCGTTATTCAAATTGTGAGAAGATATTATCATACACTGTCATAGTTAATCAATGTCTTTATTTTGAAGGTGTATTATAAGGTCAGTTACCGTAAAGTTACCAGTTTGATTAGAAAAGGGAAAAAACACAATCGTTTAACGCTTCACTACAGTCTGTTTCAAACTATATTCATAATTTCATTTGAAGACTATCCATTTACTATTTTGTCATTGACAATTCTATTACTAAATAAACATAGTGACTCATTTCTTGTTTTTTCCCTTTGGTTACACATATGTTCCTTGATGTCAATTCGTTCCATTGATTATTAATTCCTTTCTAAGAATCTAATATGAAAATTCATTAGTAAATCAATGACAACGTTGTTAATCAATGTGTATTACGGAAAATTTTTTTTTAATGTTTCTGTCAAAATGGAATCTAGTTAAACAATGTATTCATCATCGTTAATTGGGGGGGGGTGGTTTCTATTCACTAGGGAACTAAACATTCCACATCTTTGAATGAGTATGTAAAAAAATTGGGAACATTTGAATTCTTAACAGGATACAAACAACATTTTATTTTTTATGTTCAGGTTAACTTAAAAATTAATTGAGAAATCAATAATAGAATTGTTAAGTATAAAGCATAAGGGAGGGGGGATGGATATGAAAATTGTTCATCACAATATGTTAATACAATGATGGATAGTTTGTGGAAATTGTTCAGTATGAAGATAATATCTCTCATACCAATATTAGATAAAATCAAAGGATATTGATCATTATCAGAAAGGGGTTTTGTGGAGATTTTAGTAATTTTATATAGTTGAAATCATGAGTCAATTGAAGCTTGACCACCATGGAAAACATGGAAGCACTGGATGGCCTTTTCGTCCCATTGTGGGACTCCTCAGCAATGCGCATCCTCGATCCCGCCTCACGAGTTTAGAATCCAGGACCTATCGGTTTCGCGTGCGAGCGCTTAACCACTGGATCGCTGAGCCGGCATCCAACGGTGTTGATACCTAACTTCAACCAATTCACGAAATTGAGCAACCATTCACTGATGTCTTCAGTGAGTTGATTTCTCCCAACAGACCTGCTTCTCACTAGAACTCCAGGAAATACCTCATGGAGCCAGTCACTAGTGAGCATATTGATCAGCTGTTTCTTACCTATTATGGGACACCTTCAAACTGGTCGCTTGGTATCTAGTCAGAAATTATAAGATAAGATATGTATTCATGAATTTTTAGTGCACCTGTTTCATGATGTTAGATATTTATGAAGTATCAAGCATTCTCTAGTATATTTTCCGTTCATCTAACTCAGTGATTACTGTATAATCATGAAACTTCAAAATGAGCTCATTAATATCGAACCATCGAGTTGGTATCCATTAGCTTGTCAAGAAAACATAGATCTTTAAATTCATAATATCTAATTGTAAGCAAAGATGGATAGTGACTAGCAGAGGAATCCAGTTTAACGGGCGTTTCGTCCTATTTGGGAATCGTCAGATGGATGTACCTGCATCTCAGAGTTGATGTTCACTCTGGGACTCGAACCTAGTACCTTTCGCTTCAAACGCTATCGCGTTATCCACTCGGCCACTGAGTCCTAATAGCCACTTGCTTGTGCAATGGGGTGAAGTTTAAATTCATTCAGGATTGTTTGTTTGAATCTTGTATAAATTAATGATTAAATAAGTTTATATTAACCACAGAAAACTTAACTACTGTACTACTGAAAGCCTATCCTAATGAATAAATAATGATGAATACTATTAACCTAATATGTGTATATATATACAGAGAGAGAGAGGGAGAGGGAGAGAGAGTTACTGATTAATGAATGATAATAAAAACACTATCAATTCATATATCTTTCCATTTGTTTTTAGCTTAATCAATATTTTATGCCCTTAACAACAAACAATTTTAATAAACATAATAATCTATCGGTTACTATCTTGATGAATAGAAATTAGAAATTTCAATATTTCATGACTTATGGTAAGCTGGTTCTTCTTAGAGAATAAATAAATAAACCAGTCAAATTAAAATAAATTTAAATTATATAAAGGATACAATGTAAAATGAACCATTTAATCCAATCTAAAATAAACCTAATCATGTCAATATTAGACCATTTGGGTCAAATGAAATTGTTCTTGAAAAAAAAAATAAACGACTGGTGTGTTTTATAAACAAAGATGGATAGTGGATAGCAGTGGAATCCAGTTTGACTCATGTTTCGTCCTATTTGGGATTCATCAGCTGGATGTGCCTGTATCTCAGAGTTGATGTTCACTCTGAGACTCCAACAAACAATACTAAGTAAATACTGGTGTGTATGTTAATGAATGTGAATAATGTGATATTTATGATATGAAAATGCAGATTGGAATTTATATATATGATAATGATGTAAAATGTGAATAGAACTGAATATGGTTGCTTGGATGAAAGGGTCAAGTTGAATAGAATTCAGCAGTATGTAGAAAACTCAGACTATTCACATTTCTTGATAGTTGGAAAAGATTCTTTATTTTATTTCGTTACTATTTTTAAAGTTGAAGTCACAATTTTCAATACGAACGTCAAGACAGTTCTACTTTACAGATCTGGAACTTGGAGAACTATCACAACCATCATCAAAATTGTGCAAGTGTTTATAATTAATTGTCGATGTAAGATATTGAATGTCCGTTGGTTGGATACCATCAGTAACAGCCTACTGTTGGAGAGGACAAACCAACTTCGAGCTGAGTAGGAAATTAGGGAAAGAGGTTGGAAGTGGATAGGACACACATTGAAGAAATCATCAAACTGCATCACGAGCGCAAGCTTTAATTTGGAATCCAGAGGGAAAACGGAAAAGTGAAAGGCCAAAGAACACAATGTATCGAGAATCGTAACCAGACATGAAAAGGATGAATAGCAACTGGAAAGAATTTTATATAGTCGCCCAGGACAGATTTCGATGGAGAATGCTAGTGAGCGGCTCATGCTCCTCCATAAGAAGTAACAGACTCAGGTAAGTAAATATGTACTAATAATACCATGTAGCATACACTAGTATTGTTGATTCAATTTAGAGTTTTTTAAATAGTGCACGATTATTATGAGGTTATATTATGTAGATTAGACCTTCTTTGACTCAAGTCAAAATTTCACGAAACGACTCTTTAATATTGAAAAAAATACAATCCATATTACCTAGTCTGTGGATGTAATTCTGTATGGATATAAACAGGATTTTATTGATTGATCAATATCAGTTATTTCGAAAAGTGTTAGTTGTCTTGTTGTATAACTTAATTTCGTGCAGTTCTTAAGATTCATTGAAGTTCTTCTATTGTACCACCATCAGAGTTGTTTTTTTTAGTGTGTTAAAAGTATTTGAGTTGTTCCCTTGTACTATTTGAAATTGTATTAATTTAATTCATCTGTCCTTTTTTATTCGCTGAAGAAGCAACTGTAAAGCATCGGAAATTTTAATTTCTACCCATAGGAACTCTACAAATCTATCATTATCTTTATTATTAATAATCTATTCAATGTTCAATTCATTTGAAATGATCAATTCAGACCCCAACAATGGTATAAACAAAAAACGTTTGTGAATAAATGCAAAGCAATGATGATGAATATGTTGCTTATCATTCATGTTGTCAATATAAAACATAGAAATTTACAAATATTCAATACGATTAGCTGTCTATATAATATTCATGAAATGACAACATATTCTATTATTCATTTTTGTACTGATTGTTTGAATCCATTTTTTAGATTGTTACTTTATTATTTGCAAACCAATATAGTTAGTTAGTAATGAATCATCTACTCTCAAATTGTCATTTGCTTGACTGACCTCTGACCATGGGGTTTATCAATCACCTTGATGACCGTTATCATATAAATCCCAACAGTGTTTGACTTCAGATGGTAATAAGAAGTGGTGACTACAGTTTATTATTGGATAGCATAGATAACAAAATTACAAGCACACTGAGTGAATTGGAGCGGAGAGGCTAATTTATGTGAGGGTGCGAATACAGAGGTGGATTCATGGTCAAATCGAATCAAGGTTCAGCGAACCAAGGCGAAGGCTAAGCGAGGCGGGGCGAAGCGAAGTGAAGGTAATTGATAAGATTCAAGCATATATATATATATATATATATGGGAAGGAGAATGAATTATCGAGTGATTTTTAAGCGATTAGCAAGGTACAGTGAAGAATATATGCGTAGGCTGTCATATGTGATCAAGCATATACGTTAATGCAGGCATGATAGGGGTCATAATAATACAAAGAAATAGACGAATTGTTATTATCATTATTAATGACTATTCAATATTATATTTTTGATGTAATACAGAGTTCTCAGCACAGAGAATTTCAGCGAGTTTCCGTTTCCTATTTCTTGGTCGATACTGACGATAAATATTGAATGATCGTCGGTTAGATATTAGCATTTCAGAAATCAACATCTAAATAATATTCATTCTTTTGAATACACATTACCAGCCATCATAATGTCTCCGATTGTACATTTTAGTAAATTTTACAGCTAAAAGTCGTAAACATTTCAAAAACACACCTGAATAGGTTATGCAATTAATTGACATAATGATCTGTTAAAACAAACAAGAAAACAGAAAACTTGTTGAAATATCTAGATGACAGGAACAGGTAGCCCAGATATTCAAACAGGCCGCCTTACTTTACGAATAACATTGTCTGTTAAATAAGTTAATAAAAGGTCTTGACAAAATTAACCATGATCAAAATTAATTGTAAGAGAATTGCTATAGCTTTAATTCAACGTTCGGTTTATCGAAAACGTACTTAAATGGTTTTTACTTAAATTTCAATAGTTTTTGTCAAATCAGTTACAAGAAAGCATTATAGAGTAGAAAGAATATGTGACACCAATAGACTGGTAGAAGAATTGATGAATGTGGATAAATGCCTCGGAGTCAACTGGCATCCAGAGAAATTTATTAACATGGAAAAAAATTTTTAAAAACAAGACGAGTGTGACTACAATCAATAAAAGATGAACATCTGGATATCTCAACTTCAAAGGTGATAAGGTCTCGAGGACAATCAATAGGATGCTGCAATAGACAGAATGTACTTGGCAGCCAAACTATTAATAATGTACATAACAATATGTTCAATAACTCAATTGAAGATCGACAAGCACCCCTTTCATGTTACCCTCAACTGTGTTTATAAATTTACGTCTATCCACCAAAGCAGCCACATTGGCCGAACAGAAGGGAAAGTATATCTTAAATTTTTGAGCATATTTCAAAAAGCCTTCGAACAAGAGGGAGAACTATTTTAAACAGCGCAATTACTAGACATCTTCTGAATACAGAACATCAGTTCGATACCTTACATTCTCTCAAGGTGATTAATAAATAATCAAGCCCCAGTCTTATAAAGTTTGCTGAAGCCGTTGTTATCAGGCTTTAGAAACCTGATTTATGTGTTCAAAAGGAGATGGTTGTTAATCTTTATTTGCCTTGGTGCAAATGTTCCTTCATTACAATTTTGTTCAACATTTTCCTTCGATTATTTACATTATCACCTCTTTTTATTTCGACTGTATGCTAGAATAATAATCTTATTTTAACTAACTGAGCTTTATTGATTTTATTCTTAATTATTATCAGCGTTTACTCATTACGTGACTACTTGTCTTTAGACCTTACGTCAATGTTGTAGAATGTTCTCTTACATAAGGTATATATTTACATTTTGTTCAGTCTATTAAATTTATTTACATCCATTCTATAGTATACTGTCATGTAATCATAGAAACTTCCAACTAAACTTCCAATCTAAACCCATTGTGTAATTATGATTTTCAACTATCACAGGTTGTAAGCAGATGAAGAAGACCAAACGGAATAAAGTGAAATCATGCTATTCTGTTCTAATCTTTGTTCTCGCTTTCTTCAAGATGATAAAAGGAGCTATATGTATGAAATTACATGAGAAGTGATCAACTGTTATCTACGAATCATGTAATGAAAATTATTAAATTGCTGCTACATCTATCTTGATTTATTTTTACCATCAGTAAAATTCAGCCAACGGTAACGTGTTTTATACTTTATATAATATAGATGGTATGCGATCAACAGTGAACATTCAGGATGCGCGTCTCATCCTATTCGGGACTCTTCAGCTTGATGTGTCTGTACCCTAAAGTTGATATTTAATTCGGGACCATAACCCATTACCAATGCTAGCCAAATTACATCTGCTCTGTATCAATTTGTGTCATTGTTGATCACAACTCACAGAATGCTTACATGCTAACCAAGACTGATCAAATTTTATTCAAAAACATCAACAACGGGATATTCCAAACCAATTAAAATTGGATTGTATCTCATACATGGTTTCTGTTTTTTGTTAAGACAAGGATTTGATTTTAAAAGTATATAAGTTACGGACCGATTCAATGTTTTCTGAACGGTTCCAGACCGTTAGCATATGCACACATTTTGTAGACTAAATGATAACCTTAAAATATAAGGTACAGGATGTGTTTCAACATATATTTCTTTGATAGTCTGGTTTCGCAATCAGATTTAAGAAAATAGCTGAAATACATCATATTACATCGTATCATCTGTGCCTTACTAATAAAGGCTCTGAAAACCATGAAAAGTTCGAATGTCCTGGGGTCAACTTTGATTGTATGATATCTGCCTTTGTTAATAAATTCCCACTAAGTTTTCTCGTCTGTGATACGGACACTAAAGTTTAGGAGCTCATTAAGTAATTTCAATTCAATTGGATTCCCACATTACTTTAAAAAAAAACATTATTTATTGCAATCGGTAACATTAAGATAACTAATTAAAATCTCAAGAGATACTAAACAATTACCAAATTTTATATAGTTTAGATCATGAGTCAATTGAAGCTGGACCACCATGGAAAACCTGGAAGCACTGGAAGGCCGTCTCGTCCTATTGTAGGACTCATCAGCAGTGTGCATCCACGATCCCGCCTCACGAGATTCAAAGCAGTAACCAGTGGAGTTAAACTGGGTCTGTTGGGAGATATCAACTCACTGAAGACATTGGTGAAATGGTTGCTCAACTACGCAGATTGGTTGAAATTAGACATTAACACCGTTGGATGCCGGTCAGCTAAGTGGTCTAACGGTCAAGTGCTCGCGCACGAGACTGGTAGGTCCTGGGTTCGAATCTCGCGAGGCGGTATCGTGGATGCGCACTATTGAGGAGTCCCACAATAGGACGAAACGGCCGTCTAGTAATTCCAGGTTTTCGATGGTGATCTAGCTTCAATTGACTCATGATTTCAATTATAAAATTAATAAAATGTCCACAAAAAACTGATATTTATATTTACATTAAATAAATTAGTAGAAATTCAATGTTTGTTAGTTACTATGGCTACTGGAATTCGATTCATGTGATTGGAAGGATACATAGTTAATTAAGACTTTGATAATATATCTGATTAAAAAACACAACGATCAAAATAATTCCACAGCACTGATTGGACATACAGTCATAAATTCGGAATCAGTATTTCTATATTTTTAAATTATATCTGGTGTAAATATGCTCGTGGACTTTTTGACCCCAGTAGTTCATAGTGTCGATGTAGAAACATAAACATATAGCTATATAATGCATTCGAAGATAGTACACATCGGCCTCTTAGTAACTTCATCCGTTCAGCATGTCAATGAACTTCATACATAGGTTTAAAATGGCAATAATTCTATTGTCAACAGCTATCCAGTATATTTTAATTGTTTGTTTATTGTTCTACAGAGAGGTTTATTCTGTACAAGTTTTCGTTATTTTGTTGAAGAACTTGAGGAGTTTCGGTAAACTATTTCATTCATAGTGAGTCTTCTTGGTGGTATAACGTTGAGAGTCCGTGAATATTTAGGGAAGCTAAACAAAATGATCAAGAGTTCAGATCAAGGAAAGACGAACCTTGTAAAACTAGACCCCATTAGTAGATCAGTCATTTTCGTAAGATTTGAAAGTCTGACTGACAAGAATCCAAAGGTAATGTTTTAGGATGATCCTGAATATATTAGGCCTCTAGATAATAAGCTGAAGGGTCAGAGAGGTAACACTGAACTCTAGTTAAATTATCTGTTAATTTTAACGTAACCCCAACCTAAAAGACTGGTTGCCGATCGTCAAATGACTGACAGCAAGTCATAAAAGATAATGACAACTAACGCGCATAAATTAATTGACTTCATAAAATAAGCACACGCAAGAGATTGATCATATTGTGTGTACATTGCCTCTGTTTAGTCTTTTCTCAAGTACACCATAATAATCTGTCGAGGTAGAAAATTCCCGAGAAGAAGTAGCATAAACGCATTTGAAACTGATGATAACCATGTTACTTCTACTGAACACATTTACTGAAGCCAATCAGTAAAGCATTTGCACCATATCAGGTCTCCACTATTCACGAGATGCACCTCCAATGACTAGTCAAATTAAAAGTCATACGCCACTACACCTGTTACTGTACGTCGGATATCAATGCTTTTAATAATCTTGATGTACTCAATTATATTTCAACACTTGTTGCAGTTGAAACTCCGCCTGTAGGTCTTCTACAGTTACTGCCGGTCCCAAGCCCGGGTAAAGGATGAGGGTTGGGCATGGCGTTAGCGACCCCATCCCGTAGAAAAGCTAACTCGCTAAAAAAACGCTAACCAGAAAAAAATAATTCAAACCATTTAAACTCTGCCCTGGGAGTTGAAGGAATAATGACGTCTCATGATGAAAGCCGGAATTCTTCGGAAGTCA